>NC_090795.1:13875000-14137500 GCF_040054535.1 Antennarius striatus
TCAGCTATAATGCCTTTACCTACAATAAAGGCTTACAAGAGGAAATCACATTCAAAGTTGCCCTGGCTCTGCACCACACATCTGGGTCCTCCACTGGCTGTGGAAGGAATCTTGTGGTTCATAGAGGCCTCAAATAGAATCCAGAGCTCCTAATCCATCTTGATCTCATTTTCACACAAGTGGCAAGTTTTGACTAATATTTTCCTTGATATTACTCCACGGTAAGAGAAGAAATAGCTGAAGGAGGTCCGGTCTGAGTCTGGTCAGGGCTTATTTTAAGATTCTGACTGTGTGTATGTGTGATTGGTTGGTAAATTTGTTTTAGAGCCTTTTTTCCGCGGTGTAAAAGTGAGGAATGCACTGCGGTAACATGAGCGGTAGTTTCCAGCTCTTCTACGTCCTACTGCATGAGCATATCCTCACATGACCTTGTCTGTTTATATCAAATGCAGCTAAATTAACGATATGTCTGCAGCCACAGGGAACTTTTTAATCCTTCCAGTTCTTTTAATGATAGAATGTTCTCTTTAGAAACAAGTTATAAGGCAAGGGATTATTTAAAATGTAAAACATGTAGACAACAGATAAGTCTTACACACAGACTGCCTCGCTTCAGAAGAATGACGACTTTCTCACATCAAACCTTTGCTGACATCCTGTCTGACCTCCTGACAGACGGCTCCTGTGGAAGAAGTAGCGCCCAACATCTTCTTAACCACGTGAAGCAGCCGAAGCCCACGTCTTCCACACAGCTGTTTAGCTTCTACTACAGGCTTCAGAGATGCCACCCTCGACACCCAAGTCTGGCCTCCAACCCATATGGGGTGCACTAGATGGCACTGTTTACAATAGCACTGCCTGAGCGAGAGTGCAGAGCAAACGTGCCATCTCACAATTGCTGATTTACAATCCTTTCACTAATCTAATAAATTAGATTGCACATTATACAGTTTGTAATTACACAACCACAATAAACACAGTTAACAATGCACATCGGCTCCGATTTCCACAGCTGTTACTGCATTAGATGGAGAGAGATATGAAACAAGATATCAGATATGGCGATCAATGTGAAACAAGGAGATGATAAGATCAGTCACATTTTTTTTCCTTTTTAATGGCTCATAATATCATTAAATCTGACTGCCATTATTTGCAAATACATTTAGCTGGTCCGTGGGGGCCGTTTAATGAAAAGTGCAGTCTTATCATGCACTGATAGCATTTGTATAAGCTGGATATTTTACAGCTTTGACGCATCTACCTACTTTATCACTTTTCTCACCCTCAGATTTTAGCCCGTGCCTCGCTCCTTTGTTTGTCAGCATGTCTGCCTGTTTGTCTACCTCCTCGTTTTCCTGGTTCTCTGTGTGTCGTGGCCCGTGGGCAGGTTTATGACAGGGGTTGCTCTGGTTAAGTCCTCCTCAGGCATCAAAAGCAAAAAGTGAGACAGGCTCTGTCACATTATGCGGGCCCTCCTCTCCTGGCTTTGATTGAGAGTAGTGATCCAAAACTGATGTGGAGAGGAGCCAGAGCTCACCTCTTGTCAGCGGTGGATGTTCTCTACAGGCAGACAGGCGAGCGGCAATGACAACGTTGGATACGCCTCGTGGGGCTCTGACAACCCCCTTCACACTTTGACACACTTGGTGATATCTCACTCAATGTTTACCATTGTCTTGAAGAGATATCGATTGTGCAGCAGTTGTGGATAAGGATTCAGATGTGTGTGGGTTTCTCTGCAGTTCCAAGAATTTCAAACATTTCAGCTTTTTTTTCCCGCAGATATCGGGAAGATGCAATTTTATATTTAACGCTGTGATTTATTGAAATCATTCCAGTTAATTATGTTCTGTGTGTAGTTATTGTAACTCGTGTGTGCAGTTTCTTGTCCTTGTGGGTATTTGTTTTTCTTCCCCTGACGCTGTGGCATTTCATTACTAAAATGAATCAGTGTCTAAATCTGACCATCTGTATCTTATGGAGAAAAGCAGATTTTCCTATTGATTTTAATTCTGTTGTATTACCTAAATGATTAAAAAAAATCTGTATGTTTAGATCTAGAGTTTCCATGACAAAAACATGAAGCTGCTCAATGTTTTGGGGTTATAAAAGGTCCCTGAAAAGTTTTGGAAACATAGAAATGTGTTGTAGTAAGAAGCGCTTCATGACTTTGCAATTGCATTGAATAATTTTCCTTTTTTTTAATAATAATTTTTCTCTCTCTGGAACAAACCACACCTTACCATCACATTTATTGTATTTTATCATGTTACCCCAAGAAGACCTTTTATTTGTAATGTGTTGATAACAGATTTTTCAGGACCTTGCAATGACACCCCACCCCCCATCAGCATTTCCGCTTCTTCCTCTGCCAATAAAACGGTGTATTTATCCTGCAGAGACTCATTTATAGCTGCTCTACCACGCATCATGAACTCAGGGCCACGTATTCATAAACTAGCCATCTGTGTGAAATATTCACCGCTTAAAGAGACGTTGCGTTGGGCAATGCACGGCGGCTGGAACTTGTCATTTCAATGTGTCAAACCCTCACGCCTAAATGTAACATGCTTGCCGTGGATGCAGGCTGATTGGCACGTCTCACGCTCTACAGAGGCAGTAAAATGAATCATTTCTCCTGTTAAATATGTGGACTGTATCTCGGGCTGAGAGTCGACATGTCCTTGCACGGCTGCTGAGTTCTTTAAACATCCGCCCAAGACTTTTTCAGCATTTGAGTTGATATTTCATATTAGAAGAACATGCCCCCCCCCCCCTTTTTTTTTTTGAACAAAAGTTTTCTCTACAGCTTCTGTCTGCAGTCCTTGTGGTTTCTCCATCTGTGGCCCCTGCATGGCTGTACTGCAAGTGCTTTTGTCTGCAATTTTCTTTCTGATGATTCTCAACTATAGCACATGTTGAGATCATTAATTTCCAACCCTGCCAAAGCCACTTCCCACACATGCATGGCATTCATTCCTCCCCTCTCCCCAGTTCAGTCTTTTCCCTTCTCAGACACACACACTCTGCTCTCTTCGTCCCTATGAAGCAAGAGTAATCCTGCTCTTTCAGTGAATCAAAATCACCATGTGGCTTTGTTACAGTAGGCGCAAGCTGAAGATGAGAGTCGAATTGCCGTTGCGCATACCATAAGAAAAATACGTTCCTGGAATGGATGTGTGCATAAAAGAGGAGGAATGAAAAGAAGAAATATGAAGGGGTGAGTATTTATGCAGGCAGCACTGGCAGAATTCCCTCGCACCTCCCTTGTTACACCTAACATCGCAAACCTGCACCGTTTCAAAGCAGTGGCAGGTATGAAATATTCAACAGTCCGTATTACTATTACAACACAGTAAAAAGGGAAAAGCCATGCATTCTCCCTTAGCACAGTTTTAATTCTGAAAACTTGATGATTATTAGTTCAAATAGGACTCCAGCTCCACAGCAGGAGATGCTGCCTCTGGATCTGCATCTTTAACAAGTATCTCCAAAAAAAAAAAAAAAAAATCTCAAGGGTGAGGAGGGGGTAGAGGGAAAGAGAAAGAGAGAAAAATGAGAGAGAGAGACATTGAGAAGGAAAGTGGGAGCGATCTATGTGTGTCTGTGCTGCAGACAGCTCTCTGGCATGGCAAACGCCTGCTGGTCCTGAGCGGAGCGGCGCTGGAAGCCTGCTCAAAGCCCTTCACCTTCACAGCCGGGCTGGCACGATGCGCCGAGCACGGCTGGCATAGCGCGATGTTTATCACACAAAGGCACGATCAAAGAGCGCTGGTATCTGGCTGCACCACTTTCATCTGGGTTCCCACAGCTGACAGTAGCATCCGTGGGGGGCTCTCCTCTCCTTTAATGGTCCCCCCCCTTTTTTTTCTCTCTATCCTCCCCCTCTCCCTCTCATACATTTATCACTGTAGATAAAGAGATTCCATAGCCATAGAAATGTTTCTAGTGAATCAATGACGGCTCTAGACGGAGCCTGATCAGTCGCTCCTCGGCTCCCAACATGCGAGTTAAGAGTTGCTCCCCAACTGTCCCTTCAATGTTCATGCCGCGGTTCCCCAAAGGCCAATCAGCTTCCACCCCTGCTCATTGTTTTCATTCAGACCATCAGCGAGCCCAAACTACATCCCCAAAGATGCTGTTCAACTCGTGAAAACAGGCAACGCCAAAAGACTTGGGGAAGGATTCTTTTGAAATTGCAGCACGCGTGTGGGGCTTGACAGCTACAGTATGAAGTTTGACAATTGATATTCAGTCTCCATGTTGTTGAGGCATAAACAGGCGGTAGACCCCCTGATTTGTGAGAGGCAGAGCTGGAGGGGTGCTGTGGTGGAGGGGCTCCAGATGAAACAGGGTATTTATCATTCTCTAACTGTAACACTTTAGTTTGTGATTCAGACATGCAGCGGGAAGAGCCACCCGACTGATACAGGCATTAGACATTCACCACATATCTCGCTACCTCGTCAGACATCCCACCTATGCCACAGTAAAAAAAAAAAAAAAAAAGAAACTCCAAACAAATGGCTTTCGTGGTCACATTAAACTGCCTCGTCGACCAAGAAAAACGGTCGCTCTTCAGTTCACAGCAACAAGCCCTGTGTGACTGTCAGGAAATACACTGTTTTTCAAACATGTGAGTGGAATGTGTGGCTCCTGTTGTTGCGATCAATCCCAATTTAACCGACACCGGCTCAAAGTCAACCTTCAGGGAGCCATGAAAGCTGACAGGTGAGGACTCACTGCTGCCTCCCCGACTCACATCAAAGAAGCGGCAACAGTGGCGGCTTCGGCTGAAGACAAGCACTTTTAGAAAGAACAAAGAGACTCGGAGAGAAGAGAGCAGGACTCGTCTCAAGAAACGGAATTGGCCAAGAGGCTGAATACCAAAATGGTATGAATACTAAAAAATATTCCATCTGCCCATGCAGATTATTTTGGAGAATTGAGATGAACTGCAAGACAAACTCCATATGATGATGGACACTTGTGAAAATGTTACTTTTCTATGAATATTATTTACTTATCTGTTATAGATGGATGGATGGATGGATGGATGGATGGATGGATGGATGGATGGATGGATGGATGGATGGATGGAAAGATAGATAGATAGATAGATAGATAGATAGATAGATAGATAGATAGATAGATAGATAGATAGATAGATAGATAGATAGATAGATAGATAGATAGATAGATAGATAGATAGATAGATAGATAGATAGATAGATAGATAGATAGATAGATAGATAGATACAGGCATTACATAACGAATAAATACTGGATAAACACCTGGGAATAATATACATAGAAACATACAAAAAATGCAAAATGAAGCACAACAAACCCTCTCAGAGCAGAGGAAACTGCAGCCTGCTCGCGCATGCGCAATCAATAATTGTCTAGTACTTGTGCTAGATGTCACCAGTTCTCGACATGTCATTCAAAAATCATATCATTAGGTCTTTTTAAATACAGTATACCCTATGAATTTTTTTTGTCCACTTGACAGCAGCAGTAAAGACATTGTGTTATAACCCACATAATTTTCCTTTAAGGATTAATGGGTATGGGTTCTTAGAGGTTAAGGACAAGCATGAAATTAAAGGAGTGTAAAGTATCTTATCAGTTACTTTGACAGTAATATGAGAGATGTGTGTGCTGCCAAAAGGGCAACTTATTTTAAAATCGGTAATCATTCCTTCTGCATTCTGATAACATGCTGATGAGGGGCGTACAGGGTCAAGGGCAAGGAGTCAGCAAAGTTGCTTCCTCAGATAAACCTGCATCGGGATAGATAAGTCAAGTCGCCGTAAATATACCTCACAAGACAAAGTCGCCCCTGTGTTTCACCAGTCAGCTGCTTTCAGTGTGAAGCATCGTTTCTGCACTGGTGACTTATGCTGGTTTACATGAATGCATTGTTTCATGTGAATCCGCCGCAGGAATGGCCAACTCCACCAGCGAAAACAAAAACCGCTATATAAGGGAAGTACAGAGTGTAAAAACACAAGTGAATGAGTAACTCTTCAAAAATGCTGACCATAAATAGCATCAAAAATGGAGTTTGTGTTCATGATCATCAGAATTCTTGAACAAGATCGTGTTGACTGCTGGTTGTTGGGCTGGTCCAGAAATGATGCGGAGAATGCTAAAAATGAATTAAGTCACTTACCGTACAGCCTTCAACCGCAGTCATCAGTGAACAGTTATTTTTCCACTTCCATAAAAACCTGAAAGTTAAAGTCTTTTCACAGCATCACTCAGTGCACTCACTTTTTTTTATTGTCTACCAGCTGTTGGAGAACTTTTCACTCAGCCGAAGAATAAAGAAATGAAGAAGTCCTCTGAGGACCCATTTGTACAGCTCGAGTAGTTTAAGCCGCCATCTATGTGTTGCAGCAGGTGTGCATCCTTAGGTTTCACCTTATTTCAACTTCCTGAAAAACAATACTGAGAAGAGTAATAGCTGCGGAAAAAGCACAGATGAACTCTTTTTCATGGTTTGTGAGGCTAATATTTAACTTCCCTGTAAAAAGTTTCCCATCCACAGGTCCACACAACGCTTTTGTAAAGAACTTGTCGATATGATTCGTGTGCAGAAGAGAGTGATACGCTTTGAGGCTCCGATAGAACCTTGAGAATGTCAGTGAGAACAGAGATCTTAAAGCCAACGTTGGTGATTGTCATCCCGGCAAGAGTGCAAAGGACAAATTGAAGCCAAACACAATTACAAAGACTACATTTCCACTAAAAGTCAGTTAAACCAAGCTAATAAGCAGCGTAATCGAAGTGAGAACAACATTGTGGTACTCTTTATTGTTGATTTGTTGGAGTATGACTGAGACGGAGGTGAGATGTCAACCCGAGGTACCTTTAAAACAAGCCAGGAACACAGGTCAATGAGGAAGTGTTGCATGATATCTCTCCAATCTGATTGGGTGGTTTTACAGCTTTGTCTCTATCTCTGGGTCTTGTCCAATCATTAAAGGCCAGTATCTGCAGAGCAGGAAGTAAAGATTGCAACCATTTAGATCTCTCACAGATCTGCTAATGCTGCCCATCGATCGCTTTTTTTCCTTTTAAAAACAAATGGACAACTCTGATGTACCAAATAGCCCTTTTCCCAATTACATCCTTGGGTGACTTTCAATCCTCCTGCAGAAACACTCTTGGCTTAACTTCACAGAAATACTCGGTGGCGTGTGTGTGATGCCTTGTCTGGTATGAACCTAAACACACAGACACACGGACTAACACATATACATTTGCAGATGGTGGATTAATCATACATTTTCAGTCTATTCCATTAAAATCTTGGTTTAAGGCAAAATAACTTTGTTTTTGTTTCAGTAATCGGATCAAAATAAGGATTAATCTACTGCAAGCTTTTTCTTTTAATAGAGAATAATTCAGGCCTGGATGAAAAATATTGAACTGCAGAATATGAAAGAAAAAAAAACAGCCATTTTTCCATTTGTTTCAGAAGCCAGATGTCTAATCAAAAACTACAAACCTGACCTCTTTCTCCAGATGCAGCCAAGCAGACCTCTAAAAAACATCAGGCCGACACTGTGTTCTGTTTAATCTTGGGAGAGGAGGAGCAGTGACAATGGAATCCAAAGAAGGGATGAACTGGGAGCTAGGAGAGAGAGAGAGAGAGAGGGAGAGAGAGAGGGAGAGAGAGAGAGAGAGAGAGAGAGAGAGAGAGAGAGAGAGAGAGAGAGAGAGAGAGAGAGAGAGAGAGAGAGAGAGAGAGAGAGAGAGAGGGAGAGAGAGAGAGAGAGACAGGAGAGCTGCTGTCAACAAGCTCTTTAAGTGAACAGATGTGGGGGAACTCCCTCACTACTCCTTAGCCTGGAGCCATGCACCCACCCCCAACACATACACACCTACACACTGTAACATATACTCTAGACCGGAGAAACAAAACAGTCATTTGGAGTAAATTCCTGAGATGTCTGAGATGGTTGTGGTAGATTTTGTACAGAAAAGCCAAAAATCCAAGAAAACCAAATAAGATGTTGAAACGGAGGGCAGTAAACACAAGCCTTACAGAAGGAGTTTTTCTTTTTAATCTGCGGTTTTGCAAAAATGCCACTCAGTAAGGCCAGAATGAGTCCGATCTGTGGTCTGCAGGCCTGATTTACCCCCTTCCTGTGCAGGATGGAGTGTTCTATTTGAAGCAGAAAGGAAAGCAACAACCTCTCTGAGAGGCTCGGAAGAGAAGCTATCAATGGGCCATACTTAAATCACGCCGTCAAACTACTTCTTCACCCAGTGCAGGGTGTGTTCAATGTGCGTTTATTTTGACAGGGAGTTAGTCTTACGTAACAGCACTCAACTGCTGCAATCCATCTGGGCTCTGATTTACAGACATGTAGGGACATTCAGGAGAAAGGTAAATTTCACTGTAGTGTGTGGAAAAATGGTTTATAATGAACAAACATTCTGCTGTTTCTATATGTGATTGTAGACATAATTTGTGAAGCTTTAGGATTTAAATGTTGAGTAAACACTCTTATTTGTGCTGATCTCTCTGCTTCTCTGCTGCAACAACCAGAAACATGCAGGACTGGGTCCAGAACATTCAGCACGGCAGCAGCCGCTCACAGGACCGACAGGATCGACCCAGAGTTTTGGGACTTTGCATATCCTAATTGTCTTGGAGTTGATTCAGATCTACTTATCAGGGAGGAGAAATCAGCTTTCTTCAAGCTTATATTGAAAATATATACCCAATATAACCATTTACTGTACTACGTGATTCTTATTGCCAAGTTAAAAAAAAGTACTGGAACTTCTCTTATTTATTTGCACAGCCCTTCAAATACATTCAACAGTAATCTCGTAAATGATGACAAATGCATCTCCCTTACAGTTAAAGTATTTGTATCAATATGTTTGTTCCTGGTTTATCAAATCGAAACCAGATTTATCAGTAGTGCGTTTTGGCATAACTGAGATAGAGCAGCTGCAGCATCCGGTTAATCAGCCACAGCCTCCAAGATCAAATATCCATTCATTCTGTTCATTTTGGATTTTCCACTGCAGTGTTTACTTTGTGTCTCGAGTCCAAAAAAAACAAAACACTTTCTGATGTCTCATGATGATTGTAACACATTTCTTATCAGAGCCACTGGTGATTTCACTCGCACACACTTAGATATTATACATAAGAACATACGGAGCTGAGACCCGCATCGAAACTGATCGGAGTGAACACAGCGTCATACAAACACAGATCTGAGAAGACCACCACAACTGGAGATGACACCCTGTCACATTATGTGGGGTGACAACATGGCAGACAAGTTATTTGACACTAGTCATGTACCAGCTTACCCCCTGATTCCCCAGGCTACCCTATAATACAGTATTGCACCCTTGTCACGCAACCTTGGCAGAAATCCATAAACAGAATTGGATTAGTCGGAGTCGTTGTTCAGCAGCCGTGCTCTTACAGTATGTAAACATATGGTCAATAGACCTCTCATCCCCACATGATGTTAAGTCATTAACCTGTTTACAGTAGCTTGCAGCTTGCCTGAGCTCTTCTTTATTGTCTGTGGGTTTCATCATTATTCACTTGACAAACAGCTGTTATTAGTCAGAAAGCCGTCTGCAGGCGTGGATTTACTCCAGAGGCTTTTATTATCCTTCGATTCAACCACCTTGATTACTTTCAATTGGCGTGAACACCTCATTTTCTAGCATAATCTAATTCAATATCATCTCATTTAGCAGCTGATAGAACGAGACCCCAGATAATTTGTTCAGTTGGGTGCTGCACTGGGATTAAATGTTTGTCTTGTAGAGTAATGATGATGACTTAAATATATGAGTTTGCATTAATTTTACGTTTGTGTTAAGAAGGAGAATTAGACAGGTTTGTACAAGTTGCATACTTAGGGGACTCTAAAGCAGACATATCTTACGTGACCTGCAAGGAGTCAATGACTCATTTCACCTCAGGCGGATTTGCACTTTGTGACAAGGGCTAAAAGAATGTAAACAAGTTTTCAATCTCTTCAAATCTAGCCTATTATCTAAGGACTGCTGCAAAAAAAAGAAGAGATTTGCCTTGTTGACAAGTGTTTGTTTCTTGAGAGAAAGGAGCACAAAGCACAAACAGTGTAGTGGAGGAAAATTCAGATTCAATGTCAGATTAAGCAGTAAGTGAGGAAATGTTTCTTTCTTTTTTTCACAACCTTGGAATAACTTTTAAATTCCATTTTGGTTTAGTTTGACTTGTTTGCTGCCTGACATTGAAGGAAGAAATGTAGCAATGTGGAAAACAGTTCTTTATCACGTTTACTCCAGCTCACAGCTCTTGCTTTCAGGCATTAGGAGAAAGTGATCGTGATCTTCTTGTTCACAGGAGACGAGAAAAGGGACTATCTGTCAGCATCTAATGTTACTCGTCTCAGTGGTCCTGGTCAGACTCACGTCCCCAGAAGTCAATCAGTCACACAGACAGCTGCTCAGAGCAGAGACCTGGGGCCACAAAACCCACAAAAACCTTCTCTAATCACACTCGTCTCACCGTTTTAGAAAAAAAGTCAGTAGATTCCTAGACGTGATACGAGATCGTCTTCAGTAGAAGTCGAATTCCATCAGTACGAACAGAGTCAATCAAAATTGCTGTGGACGATACATGTCGATGGACTCTTCTTCTGTTTGCTGGTCAATTTGAAGCTTTTTACCTCACTGGTGGCAAAAAAAAATGAAATGATCTGAAAACATGAGATTAATTATGTTGTTTTCATCGTTATTTACTAGTTTTCTTACTGAGCCTACTCAGGTTTAGACATGGAGCCAATTTATTTCACGATTTCTTGACACGTGAAATTATCTTGCTGCCTGAACAAATAATTTCACTAGTATGAAACCATTTCAAATTCAATGTTTTTTTCTTGTTTTTCAGCCACTCGTTTTCACCATGTTAATTTTAGTACTTGTCACTCCTCAACATTAATTTGGTTTTTTGGAGGCGCTCATTATTCTGTAAAGTCGGTAAAGTCCCATTAATTATCACTGCAGACAGTATAACTTTATTCACAGCTGAAGGAAAATCATGTAAGCTGAAATATATCAGGTTGGAAGTGAACTGCAACAAAGAGCATCCGTGCAAATGTTTTTTTAAAAAAAAAGAAAAATCTACTCTTCAGATTCTGGATGGTTTCAGTACAAATATCCCTGATTCAATGACAATCTTTACTTATTGGTTTCTGCATGACAACAGGAACTTAGGCTTAAGCAATACTTCAAGCAATCTACCATATACACAAGAAAAATAATTTTTCAGACAGGAGGTAGGTAGCCTGTCAGATAAAATTTACAATAAAGGGGACATTACAGTACATTCTTAACAAACTTCTTCTCTTTTAAATTAATTTCTTATTTTTTTCTTTAACTATTTCTATTAAAAAGAAAACATTTTCAAGCTATCAATCCCATCAGCCTTGGCTTTTGTGTCTAGTATCTAACAAATGCTAACATGCTAAACAAAGAACGATAAGCCTGGAAAGCCTTTAACTTGCTGATAATGATGGTTCTATCATTTTCAGCATGAACTGCTTCAAGCAGGCAGCTTGAAGCAGTTCACTTAAACAGCTTCCACGAGAAGTGCCTTGCTCCAGGGCACCACATCAGCCTTTACAGAGGGATATTGGATGGAGCCACTAATTCACTCTCCTCACATCTAGATTTTCACAGCTTGTCTCTGGATTCAAATCTCCAAATCCTCTCTCGCTCTCGTTGTCTTTCCCTCCTCTCTCTCTTCCACATTTACTTTCTGGTCTGCATGGACTCTCAGAGTGAGCACTATGAAGGATTACCCTCCCTGGATATAATCCAATCAAAAAAAGCAGGAACTGATTTCTTATCTTTTTAAGATGCTGCATTTCCCCTCATCTCTGAGAAGACACAGCCAGTATTATCAGTCATTTGATTACCCCGAGTAAAAATGGATGCAGAACAGCAGTGTTTTCAGCCTCGAGAGGCCTGACTTGCACATTGAAATCCAATTGAAGGCTGTACCTTATGTATTTGTTTAAGATTTGGAAATAATTAACTGGGGTAAAAGCTGTTATGGCTGCACAATAGGATTAAGCGAGCCATCAAGGTTTTGTTTTTTTCAGAGTTCAATACAATCTGTGCTTTAAAGCACATTTTTCTTACCTCTTTTAAACACGTAGAAAATCATCTGAATACAAAGATTTTACATTCAGACGGGTTTTAGATGCTTTTACTGAGGATGCACCACGTGTGTGTGTGTGTGTGTGTGTGTGTGTGTGTGTGTGTGTGTGTGTGTGTGTGTGTGTGTGTGTGTGTCCGTGCAGAAATTAGCCCACCACACACACACACACACACACACATACACATACAGACTGTACTTAAGCCCAGGACATCTGCAAGCTACCAGATGTTGGTCATGGAGGACAGCTGATCCTGTGAACCGACTACGCTCACAAACATGTGTTTCTCCAGCAACCATATGGTCCAAACACATGTAGTTTGACCAATGACAACATTCTGGGCCACTTAAGGAAATTGTAAAGGACCATTCAAACCTTTTACTGTTTACTGTTAAGGACATATTAGAATTTTGTACGACAATCTTTTTCACTTTGTGTCCTCTCAGCTTGTCTCATTTCATTAAATAAATTGATGTCACAGGTCTTATATCTTTTTTTTTTTCCCCCCCTTGTGATAAATTGATTCTGAGTGGGTGTATCACGAGATGCTTGAACACATGAACACTTCTGCCATCCTGCATTCCATCTATAACCCGCTGTGGTTCATCCATGCGCATAGCTTTATTTATTTATTTATTTATTTTTTACTTAAGCATCCTCAACTCTCCTTTTAATTTCTAAAAGGTAATTGTACCGGCGGGTTATGGTGAGGCTTTAGCTCCCATGAGCCACACTCTGATCCCTGCATAAGTATGTGATTAACCGTCATCTCCTGTCATTAACTGTGAGGGCTTTTGGCAAGCGGGCTGCTCAAAGTGAGTAATTGTCATATTAGACCCATCGCTGGGTCAGATCGGTATTGGAATCAAGTTCTGTGTCTGAAGTGGCTGCTGGCAAGGCTTAAGTGTGGCAAAATTGACCAAATTGTTAGCTCCTGTTCCTGTGCTGCCGTCTAATGCTCAATTTGTCAGCTAATACAACCATATACACCATCCATGAGGGATAATGATGTTTTGTGCCGATGGATGGCCTACAGCAGAAGGGCCAAACATCTTTAGAGTGATATCCAGTACATGTGCAACCGCAGGAATGAATGATTTGTTTTTCCGTATAAGACAGTAACCGCCAAAAGCTGCGGCACGTCAGGGGTTTAGAAACAATAAAGAGAAACACTGGTTTAGAGACGTGTTGAGCCCCAGCTTGTGTTGTATATCATACTGTCGCTGTAGCGCAGATGGCTATGAAGAGCTCTATTATTTTTCTTGAACTGGCAGAAGCAGGGCATTGATCGTCTTTGCCTTTGCCTGTACTGTGATGCAGCGACAGACTGATGTGGTGTGTGTGTTTGTGTGTGTTTGTGTGTGTGTGTGTGTGTGTGTGTTTGGGATGAATAGCCTTTCATTGGAGCGTGATCTGAGATGCATATGTTCATTGGGCTCTTGATGGTACTTCAGAGATGAGCTCAGTTTTGGGATGGACTCTTCAGTGCACTTAGGTTTATGTTTGAAACAAGAAACTGAGTGATGAAGGCTTAAACAAGCTTTTCCAAAAAGAGAAAGGGGAGATGGAAAAGCTAGAGGTATTAAATAGAAAAAAAAAAATATATATTTTTTTTAGCATGACATTTAATATGTCAAGAAAATAATAATTTCCTTGAGTGGTTTTAATGGGGCTTCAGTTGGATCTACAGATGAATAAACAGTTTTGTTTCGTGTCCCTGATGTCATCCTGAGGTTCTCCATTTGGAGGGATTTTCTGTGGAGCAGGGATAATGGCGCATCAGGGGGAACACAGGAGGAAGGATTTAGATGTGTTTGAATTGACTCAGACATTTTGTTAAGTGTCATTGTGCATAGCCCGTTGATCCCCCTCCACTCCTCCCCCTGTTCATTCATAACCACTCTTTCATGAAGGGTTGAGGAAGGGATTTGTGTGTAGGTGTGTGCGCATGAATGTATTTTTCTAGTGGTGAAAGTGGATGTGTGTGTGCGCGTGTGTGTGTGTTTGAAAATGTGGCCAAAACCAGGGGAACCCTGCTGTCCAGCCCACATAGGGGCCGGTGGAACAAAAAACAACCAACATAAAAAAAAAAAAGAAAAACACTGGACAACTGAACGCGCCAGAAAAACAAAGGAGGACACGCAAAAAAACATGATGTTGATCACAGTCACCAAAGTCTTCACTACTGCAGGCCAGAATGACAGGAGGGAAACAGAAAACCTCTTTCTAGGTATCATGATTGTTGATCAGTCAGCCCTGTTGGGATAGAGGGAAACTGTGTCCATGTGTGTGTGTACGTGTGTGTGTGTGTGTGTGTGTGCATGAGTGCGTGCATGCGTGTGTTTCAGGGAGGGACCACACCAATACAAAGGTGCTTCTATTGTAAGCCCCAGTCAGGTCTGTATTGTCTGTGGGGAATGAATCGTGACGACATTTTACTTACATGCCAAACACACACAGCGGGACACAACAACTCCAGCCGGGTTACAGGAACAGAGGTGGCATTGGCCTCTGTGTCAGGCCTGACTGGTCTGGGTCAGCCAGAGGAAGAAACATGATGCAATGCAGGAGGGAGGTAAATCTCTAGTAGCTGCTACATTTCATTATGCTTAAACCCAGGAGGTCAGTTTTAGGGGCATGCATGTTGTACAGACCCATAACAACTGTGTGTAGAGCATGTGAGGAGAAATGGTTGTTAATGTCATCAAGGTCTCATTTACACCCTGTGGTGAATCCATGCTGTCTGCAAAACTGGTCACTTCATCACAGAATCTTTCCCCTATATTGTTCAGAATGCTGATTGTCACAAATGACTGCTCTCTGTGACTTGGAGCCTCCACCTCCTTTCCCTGTTCTTAATTCATCAAATCACCCTTTAACATCACAAAAAAAAAACAATAATTCTGAAATAAATTGGTTTACATTTCCTCCATTTTTGTGAGCACACCTTTTTTTTTTCTGCAATGCGTTTACGGTATAATTTTTACATCCCAACCTGATTATAAAAACACTGTAAAGCATTAATTTAACAATTTTTCAACAATAAAAGTTTCAAGGTTTACCCTACCATCTTCATTTAAAAAAAAAAAAAAGGCAAGAAAAACACTTGGAAGGTTGTGTACTGCTCAAAAACACCTGGTTTGTACATTGGTAAAGACTGTGATAGTAATGATTGGTTTGGATTGATCGTGATTGGTCTGAAAGAGACATCCTTGAAAAACTCAGTCATTCACTAGCAGAGATAGGGAGAATTTCACCACTTTGTGAAAATATATGTGGGCAAATAGTCCACCAGTATAAAAACGTTTCTCAAAACGCAACTGCAAGACAGGATTTCATCATCTACAACCCATAATAATCATCAAAAGATATAGAGAATCAGGAGAAATCTCTGCATGTCGAGGGCACGGATGAAAACCAACATTGAATGCTCATGACCTTCAGTCCTTCAGGCATTTTAAAACTAAAAAACACATTTAAAACTGGCATGTTTCTGAAGAGTTTTACTCCATGGGCCAGAAATACTGCCAGTAACCGCAGGTTGTCACTGCATCTACACGTACAAGTTAAGACCCGTCATTTGAAGATTCTCTGACCCTGAACTTGGTTGAGATTAACTAATACAAGGTGAGAGAGTGACCATTAGCCTGACAAATCCACATGTCATATTTTTGCCAAGTGGTTAACCTGCTCAGTGCCTCTTCAGTGCTGTCCTCGTGCTTCAGAGGGAAATAGTGTAATTCTTAAGTGGTCTGTCTAAAGTCCAGACCTGTTTGAAGGACCCTATTGAAAATGAGTAGCACATTGTCAAAAGGAGCAAATATGTCACCGGAGACCTCAGAATGTTGAGCAGCTAAAGTCGTACGTCAAGCAAGAATGGAAACTAATTCCACTTCAACAGTGTTGTCTATTCTCAAACACTTACTGAGACAAGTGTTTGTGTTTCATCACAGAGAAAAGGTGATGAAACACATTGGATGGCTAGGATTTCGGAATTTCTAAGATCAAATTGGCCTCTTCAACAGTTGCATGTTGGCGGTGAAGGTTCCAGGAAAACATTTCAAATAAAAATATACATCTAGCATTCTGCTTCACCAATTACTTTTCATGATTTGTGAGTCTGACGGCGTTACAAGCGCAGTGCCAAATCGGGCTGTCGCTGATGCTAAGCCAGTAGCACAACAATAGAGGGAATGCTAAAGTCTTTCAGAAGGATTGTGCAGACGAATCGTTTCATTCATTTGCTTGCTGTAATCGCTCATCCTGTGAATGGTCCTGCGGGGGCCAAAGCCTATCCTGGCTGACTTTTGGGGAGGAAGGCAGGGTAAAGCTGCTAGTTCAAGCCCTTCACAAGAAATCATCTTACATTTTATGAAAAGCAACAAGATGTTAAGCTTCTCACTGGGACTGTAAGTCGGCTCTCCGAAGAGAACCTTGTCTTGTTACACTGTCTGAACACATTTCTAACAACCACAATAACATGCGTTCACATTTGAAACCTTTCCGTGGAAAAAAAAAAACAAGTCAAGATGTCAAGCCAAGATGATTCCATTCTAAACAAACACAAAGTGCGCACGTTGTGGCCACTAACTGGTTAACACGTAATGTCGGTATCTGACATCCGCACTGCATCCACGTTAACGTGTCAACAGAGGCTGTGCTATTGTTGTTGCAGGGTGTGGAGACATTTGAGGACGCTGCCAACATCCTATTAGTGTTTATAGTATTTGAAGTGAGGAGATATAAATGAGTGGTCCAGGGTTTCTCTCCGACCCAGTCAGGAATGATGTGAGCTTATGAATAGCAGCTCATTTGGACAGTGCAAGCCCCTTTCTCCTATTAGACTCAATGGAGTTTGACTGTTGCCGTGGGCTCCAGGAAACAGATGTGGCCTGATAAGAGAGGAGGATGTCATATTGTGTGTGTTGGTTTTGTGTAAGTGAGTGTTTTCCAATTGTAAATACGATGTGCGTTCTTTGACTTCCAGCTGCTTCCCTGTTCCATTCTACCTCTGGGGCAGTTTAGCTCCAAGCAACCCAAGTGGCAGGTCATGGAGACCAAGAGTCGGCTGTGAGCGACCACTCTGCAGAATAATGGAGGTAAAGCACAGCTGTTTATTACATTGTCTTCAGCAAAATGCCAGGAGGCTTGCTGATTCCAAACCCCAACCGTGTCATGCAGTACCAAGCAAGGCACCCACCAATGACCTCTGCTGTATGGAGTGTGAACATGAGGGATGTGAGTGTGAGCGAGGCTGCTGTAATCTGGCACTGTGGTGTGAGCAGAAATGGAATAGAGAAGTAAATCACAGCTGTTTATCTGCATCTCTCAGACACTGTTTGTAAGGGTTGTTGGAAAGAAATATGCCTTTGTGTGTGTGTGTGTGTGTGTGTGTGTGTGTGTGTGTGTGTGTGTGTGTGTGTGTGTGTGTGTGTGTGTGTGCACGCCATGCTAGTACCAGTATACACACTTGCTCTGCTGTGATTGTTAGCAAGTGCAGACTTGAGTGTATGAGTCACCACAGTGCTATTACACATTGCTGAGACTAGAAAGAACCACAGCAGCAAACCGACCGTAGAGTAATGCACACACAGACCCGCACCCACCCCAGCACATGTCTGAACACTCATATTAAGATACACTGTTGACACACTGCAGCGTAGAAGTACAGACTAATTTACTGTGGAGGAGCCCAGAGACTCCCTTGAGGTCTATATTTGTCTGTTTTTTTGGGCTTTTTTTTTGTTTTTTTAATTCAGCATTCAGTATTTGTACTCCTTAGAAACAGACTGGAACAAATGCATTGCAACAATTTTATTTCATGCTGGAGACATGATCGCAACCTTTATCAGGCTTATGAAAAGATGACCTTTATACCAAATAAGCATGGACCCTCCCTTACATGAAGTTAATTCCAGGGAACATGACGCAGGTGTTAGCATGGAATATCAATGCTGCTACATTATTCTTTCTTTTTTTTTTTTTTTCACAGGCATGCTACTTTCCCTCAGAGAGAGGAAACTTTCCCCTTGGTGATATGGACTTGGTGAAAGATATACCTGTGTAAAATTCATGAATTCATAACTTTTGAGGGTATATTTCACTACTGATCTATTGGGCTGTGATAAGAATTCAAAGGTGAACGGAGCTGGAGGACATCTTCAAAGCGGTCGAGGACATCACAGGAAAGCCAATGAGGCTTGTTGCCCTCCTTCAACATCCTTGGAATACATTTCTGTGCAGCTCTCAGCAATGTGATACGCTGTCAGACAAAATCCGATGCCGTTCAGCTCGTTGCCGTTACCTGGATTTATTCAGGGGTTTCAGTCAAAGAATCTGACAACAAAAAGGGGTGGCGGCTTTGTTTCCTCAGACTTCAGACGTCATCAGACTTCATTAAATCATGCAAAGACCCTGATGACAGCTTAGTGGGAGCCTGATGACGGCCAGGCTCCCACTAAACAGCTCTATAGATCAAACAAAGCAGTGCATCTAGTTGAGGTGCCACTGAAGCTCAAGTGGGTCCTGCATGTCCTGCAGAACGTGAACTCAACAAGTTCCACTCTCCCCTGCTTGATTATCAAAGCTAACGGCCTTTAGCAGATGTCAGTCAATGTGGATAACCCGTGGTAGATACAGAGGATGAGGAGGTAATCAAAGCCAGTTGGCTCTACTGGAGTTGGCAGTGGTCAGCCTCTGGAGGTGATAAAGGCCTTTGAACCTGAAAACTGCTCGGGGCCAGCCTTTGTGTCGCACTCCCTCCTGCCCCCCCATCCCCCTGCCCCCCTGGAGCCAGACCAGTGAGGGGCCTACTTTGATTTAGGCCCCAAGCAAGCCAAGACAGCTCTTTTCATATCTGCAGGAAAGAGAAAGGCAAAGAGAGACATAGAGCAAAAGAATGAGTTAAATAGCCCAGATCTTTCAGGTATTGGTCCACCAGTGGTCTTGGCTCAAATGCAGGTCAACAGGTTTGACCTCAAACAATTCACTAGGAATGCAGTAAAAAAAAATATATATATATACAGATAAGAGCATCTGTGAAAGCTGCAGCCTCTGCTGATGGCAGCAGAACTGGTAGCAATTCTCTGTCTTTCTGTCAAACCACTGACAGTACATATGTTTCTATTTAGGTATTCACAAAACCAGAGGTCAAATTACTTTGTAAGCTGCATCTTTATCATAATAACTCCTGACAAAATTCATAGTACATGCCATTCAGTGTCAGGCATCTAGACATCATTTATTTTTATAGTTCAGACGATCAGACATGCTCAGTACCACAACAAGGAAAATCTGTTTCATGATAGGGAAAGTCTCTTCCTTGAGAACCGACTCCCCAAGAGACTTCCAGAGCAAGGTTATGGAACCAAAGTCTTCCATGCTCGAATGTTATTGTGATCATGTCATGTCTGCCTGGCGCTAATAATGTCTACCTTGGCAGTCATTTTCCATGACCCTAATTCTTTCTTCACAACAAAAAATAAATAAAAAAATAAAAAATGGAAACATACTGAACTGTGTTCCAGGTTGTTTCCACAAAATGGGACATTTTGCTCTGCTTGAAATGAGTGAACATTTTTTTTTCTTGGAAAAGGGACATTCTTGCCTTCGTTTGAAGTTAAACTTAGAATAAAATGCAACAGAATTTAATGGTGAGGTGGAAAAGGTGAAGGGTCGCAGAGACGGCCAGGTGAGCCTTTGCCTGCAGGGCAGCTATCAGTCATCAGGCAGAAGGATGAACTCAGTCCACCGTGAACACAAATCCAGTCTCTTCGCCTCTTGCAAGTGTGCATGCATGCATGGAAGCAAAATACATCCTCTACATATAACACAACATCTATAATTGCATCTCTACTTGAAAGCAGAGAAAAAAAATAAGTTGAGGTATCAGCTAGCTGATACTGCAACAGAAGTCAGAAGATATTTAAGCAAATTGGGTTATGTCTGGTTGAGCACATTTGTCTTTCAGTCCAGATGTTTTCAGAAGTGGATTCACTGTTCATTTTAAACTCCTCTGAGAGCCTTCACCCCTCTGAGCTTTATGTATTGAAAAAAGTGCTGAATGCTTCTTTCTTTCTTGCAGCTCAGGGATGGGGAAAAAAAATCAGCCTTAAAAATAGCAGGAAGTTGTAAAATTGATGAATGCAGTCAATCTTGCTCAATATGTTGTTTCTTGTCCTCGTGACCACTGGGGTAGAATGACTTGCTCTTTATTTGATATCATCTGTGGCTTTTCCCTTGAACATATCACCCATGCAGAACGATATCTTTATAGTTACTGTCTCTCTCAATCAACCACAGGGTGGGAGGGATGTGCGCAGAATTGTGCGCTTGATGAGGCAAAACAGCGAGAACATTAATTATTCAATGTTCAAATCATAAAAATAAAGATGGCAAAACCAAATTGTTTTGAAAATTTCCTGAGGAAGAAAAAAAAATGTTGGCAAGCCTCCCAAAATGCTGTTTGAAAATGCTCTTTGAAGGTAATGAGGCATGCTCCTGGCACACAGAAGCAGGGAGTGGTGCCATGCCAAAGCAGAATGTTCTCAGTTGGGCTTCTTTTTTGCTTACATATCACTTTAGTAAGGCTCGTGTAGTACATTTCTAATGAAGTGCAGGATTGTGCCCTGCCCCCACGAATGGCATGTATGTAATTTAAAGGAAAAGATTTGAGACGAAAAGGTGGGGCAAAACTTTGCACCTGAACTCCCGACAGAACAACGGTTGTGACATCAAATTTAATGTAGTGTTAATTAATCATTTCTTGAATTGATAGAAGTTTCTATTTGTGTGATATTACTCTTACTGGAGCTCTGTTATACAATACCATTCAATGCAAGGAGCAAAGGTGTTGTATTAAACTTGATGTTACACTGGCCATTTTATAGATAATGAAACGTGAGAGAATTTCCACTCAGGTAGTTAATAATGCATGTGAGGTAAGGAGAGAAAATAATATTTTATTGTATCTTTAGAATCCCCTCAGAATGTGATGAATATCAAAATGAAAATGCAGCTATTATTATCAAGGATTTGGTGGTAAAAATGAAATAGTACTATGAACAATTTATGTGAAGAACCACAAAAAGAGTTCATTTATTTATTGAAGTAATACAACGACAGTAAGTCAATATAATTTACAAGCAAAGTTTGCCAGAAGCGCACGAGTAAATCATGAAATGACACCTCGAGTGTTAGGTTACAAACACATCGCTAAAAGGGTTCACAAACCTCAAGTTGTGGTCTTTAAGGCCAAGAAAGATTTTTGCATGAAAAGTTTCTTATTGCTCTCTGCTATAAAGAAAATGCTATACCCAAGTCTGGTGGATTCTTTTTCATCCACACTTCTCTCTAATGCACACTAATGCACAACACTTCCAACAATACAAATACAGGTATGACTCACGTTGTGGTCTGCCCAATCATATGCCTATTAAGACTAACTACCCACTTAAATTGTAATGTTAAAATTAACTGCACATGTAAAGCTACTTTAAATTGCAAGTGGGTTGATTTTGGTTAAGCGCAGTTAGCCAAGTTGGATTCTTTGTAGAATTTCAAGTACAACAGTCACACACAGTTAGTCAGCGCACTTTAAAAGCTCATTCATTCATCATATAATTATGCACTAAAGCTAATCAAAAGTCAACACAAATGTTAGTTTGAAGGTGATTAATTTGTCTCTTTTTAGGTCAGTGATTGGGATGTTTTTTTTTTGAGGCTTCAACACAACCATTTTCTGTACGGATAAAATCTTGTTATCTTCACATTTAACATTTATAATTACAGTAATTACAGTGATCTTTATCTACCTCTAAAGCAAATGCATCTATCAACTGAAATGGCAACATCTTTTTTATTTTTTTTTGCATGAGTCATATACAAAAATAAATTAAATATTTGTGAGATGACTGGTGGCATTCAAACTGAGTTGGATGTGTTAGTAGCAAATGTATGGATGACATTCTGTACTGAAGGACTACAAACACTTATGCATCATCACTGTCATCTCTCCTATGTTGTTTGATTCACCACAGTGACAGCACTCAGCTCATACATGTGCTAAAAAGCCACATGAATGTCAAACATGTCACATGGACACACGCTGACGTACCTGATCCAGGACCACACATGAAAGTGATTCAAAACAGATTGGATGAAAAGAATCAGCGATGTGTCAAATTAAAGCAGAAAGCAGGAACCTGGTGATGTGAAGGTAAGCTGGGTTAACCAGAGGAGTGTCAGGAGTGTCAGTGGTTCAGGACGCGCAGGTTGTCATCCAATCAGAGCAGCAGTGGTTCAAAGGACCTGTGGATGCTGAGTTGCTGCTGATGAGCTCATCGGCCCTTGAACATCAGTCTGTTATCACTGTATGAAAGGCTGAAAGAGGGCTGTGCTATGAGCTCTGATGGGTCTTCTACCCGTACCATCCTACACCAGTCAAATGTTTATAATACAATCCGTTCAGCACAAAAGATTAATATTTATTATCAATTGAAATATGTAACAGAATTGCATGTTAACTTCTTTTTATTGATTATTACACAGAAAACTCCAGACAATGAATCCAAATGACTTCATATAGACCTTTTGTACTGTATGTATTTAAGAGAATTAAAAAAAATAAAAATAAAAAATAGAGCCACTTGGCCAAGTGAGAAGTTTTTCATGCACAATCCACACAGAAACAACGTCCTTCAAACGTGTTCTCTCCAAAACAGATGAAGAGGAGGAAACCAAATCCAGCTAATCTGTAATGCATTAGCAAGCACACTAACAGTATGTTACAGCCCATTAGTGGTTAACAATGATAGCTGATTTTCAGATGGCACTGATAACCATTACAGTAATTCGCTCCAGCCTGCGTCAACTCCCCAATGACAACTACTGCTTCCGGCCCTGACATTAGATCAATAATGCAAACCTCCTTCAAGTTCTGCCTTGTGGTTTCATTTAAAAGCGCTTCCTCTCCGGCTAATGATGCAGGTTAATTGGCTTGTCATCGTTTGGGACTTTCCTCCAAACAGAACATGGGCTGTTTTAAAAGGGAACGCTTCAGGGATGTGCCCTGTCCCCTCTCTGTATTGCCTCTGTAGTTTTATTGACGGGGTGTTTGTGTCTTGGCTTACCATCAAATTGCTGGACTTTGTGGGTATTTTGCTTTTTGCAGGGTCAATATGGTTAAGAGGATATAGTTTGCCAAGGCAACAGCTTGTATCAAATACTTGAGCAACAGTCTGGAGCTTTTTTTCCTTGGATGCATTCATGCATGAATGAATACAGAAACATACAAAATAGTCACACACACACACGTTTAGCTGGTCAAATGCTTGGTTTATTATCAGTCAACCACACTTTTGTCACATCTCATCTTCTCCCCTTGGATCACCCGGGGGTCGGGCCACCTCTATCGACTGCCGCTGCTTATTAATCAGACTCTAGATGCAGACAAAAGGCCTGCCATTTGTTAGTGGCTCTCCAACAGGATGCCATTAGAGCATCACTGTCGCACATTATCCTGAATTAGTAATGGGGAGGCCGGTAAAGCTGCAACTTCCTTCCACATTAGGATAAACGACTTTCAAGCAGGGGAGGAATGAGGCACATTCGGTTAATATGCATGTAGGTAGAACAACTAAGGGAGGGTGACACTAGAAGAGATATGCAGAGGAAGAAAGAGAAGCAACGACGAACATTAAGGACCGGGTACAAACTAAAGCCTCCGGAGAGAAGGACATTCAAGATCAATTGCTGAGAGAAGATGCAGACTAAGTGCTTTTGTAGTGATGAGAGAAGCAGAATCAGGACTGATTGTTCCAATACAGCCAGACCTTGAATTTGGCTAAAACACAGCAATTTTACTGACTCTGCTGTTGACGACCTGATTGTTGTTGTTGTTGTTTTTTTATTCCAACGGCAAAAACATCACAAATGTTTCGAATAAATTTGCTGGTCTTGTGAATGTGAAATCATCCCTAGTTCCTGATACAAGGACAGAAACCTTGACTAAAATGAATACAGATGATGTACTTTTGATAAAAGACGAGTATCATGCTAATAAAATGAGTCAGTAACTGGATGATTTCAATGGCATTTGATAATGAAAAATAAACAAGATTATAAATTTATTACATGGTGATAAGGTTAAAAATGATGTAACATCAAACTAAAGTTATTAATGTTGAATTTTTTTCAACATTGAATCAGTTTCAACTTTCAAAATCTACCCCAGCCGATGAAAGCACTGTACTCTTGTGGAATCGGTCAAAGTCAGAAAAAGTTGTGCTGCTTTGGTTTATTTCTGTAGCTTTGTTGAAGTTAAAAACTACTACCACTCGCATTTATACTAAAGTATCACAGGTAAGCAGGCATCACCATTTTTTCCCATAGAAAAATCATCATCTGTATCATCAAAATGCTATTTTGTTGGGAAATGTGCGACAGATATGTCACATGTGACTGATCCTTATAAATATCCTGCTTATTATATTAATTAGGAATAGATTTCAAACTTGCAAGGCCATGTTCAGAGCTAGATATGTTTGCCTGATCAAGGTCTAGCACAGAAACATTACGATGTAATAATTATTAATTTACAAGTTAATCATAGTGTGGGAAATTTATGTTTTATAAGTTTTGAAAAACGTACAATTTTTTTTTCATATCATTTTTTTAATCTCTTTGCCGCTGCAGCCGCTAAAGCTTTATGTGAAGGTGGTGATCAGACTACAAAGGATAAATAGCCTATTAACAAACACATACAGATAAGCATCACAGTGTGATGTGCCAGAGGGATGCAATTAATTGATTGTAATGTTGGCCAAAGAGCGTCGACTGTAGGCACTGATCTCAGTTGTCTAATTGTTGGCTAATGATGTCACATGCTTACTGCCTCTGGTGGTTACCATAGAAACAACATTGTGAATCATCTTCAACAGGTTTGATAATACTGGATGTATCACTAAAGCACATCAGGAACTGGAGTAGGAATCTCAAGATAATACTAATGGACATCTCAGACTTCTGATCTTGTGGAGCGAAAAATAACATTAAAAAATAAATTTCAGGGTTTTTTTTTGTATTAATGAGACGCACTTTACTGAATAAATATAACTACAATCAAATTATTTTTGAATATGTAACAAAGTTAGTACTTATTTGCCACTAAATAAACAGACAGGAGAAATGGAGTTGTGAAGCTGCCCATGGCTCATTTGTTCCCTTGACCCTCAGTTTATTCCAGATCAACCTCATTCGAATCTCAAATGGAATAATTCTGGTCTGGTTCACCAAAACCACACACTTAAGTGCTGTTGTTTTTTTTTTGTTTTTTTTTTTTCAATGAGTAATTTCTCTTTGTGTTTGTTGATGGATTTTTTTCAGATGCCTTCAAGTCACCAACACACAACATGGCTTCTGAAGTGCTTTGTCACATATTTCACTGCACCATTTACTTATGTGATGGACCGCTGATTTGTTAGGCACATTATCTGCAAAGTGCTCGGAGCCAGGCTCTTGATGAAGGTCTATATAAATAAGCCAGACTCAATTTGAGCTGTTGTAAACACTAGAGAAACACAGCATGCCAAAACAATTATTTTTTATACACATTAATATCAATTTGCCCTTGTAATCCTATTTGGTGTTTTGATGCCAAAGAGGAAATTGTCAGTATGTCAGTGTCATGGGAGAAAAAAAAAAGAAAGATATATTTGATTTACTTTGCAATTAAGAATATTCAGATTTATGGAAGCAATTTCCCCCCAGACACACACTTGAGTGACGATCAATTAAACGTGAAAACATGAAATACCGCAATGTAAAGAGACTCAAGCTCAAACGTAGAACGCACCAGAAAGGTCCAAAGTGAAATTTGGAGTGTTTTTAATATTTACAATTTACCATAATTATATTTAGATGCTGGCTTCACTGCTTGGAATCAATTATCCCTGTGCAAAAAAATAATAAAAATGAATCAATATTTATGAAAATCAGTAGCAAAAAAGCTTGAATGCAACAGGAAGCTGTCAGAATTCGTTAGTATCTTTAAATCTGACCGATGTTAGAGGAACTCAGATATGTTAGGAATACAGCAGCAGCTTTTACGCCCTGCCAGAATGCAAACTGGCCGTGGCTTAAGTGCTTGCACTTGTTAGCATATATTTAGTGATGATGGTGTCTGCTGCCTGGAAGACAAGCCAGGCCCCTGCAGGGCCAGGTTCAGTCTGTGCTCATCAATCCACAGGGTCAAACCACAGCTCCGGCACAGATAGCAGAAGAGGAGATTTGTGATGTGAAAATATCACGGTGGCATTTACAGGGGAGGTTTGTCTGTAGGCTGACGGAAGGTGTAACGTACCGACTCGTTGTGGAAGTAATCGAGCCTACGGGACTTTCAAGGGAATTTTTTTTTTTTTAGAGGCCTCTGGCTTCCGCAGACATTAAAGTGAGGCTCCTTGTGAAATCTGCACTAATGTTTCCCATCCTGCTCCTTTTCATTAAGGAGGCCGTAATGCAGCGAGGATGCCCTTTGAACGAAGAACGGGACACATGTCATGTTCGGCTGGAGGAGCTGTTTATAAGAAAATAGCTCTTAAGGAAATTGAGGGCATGTGTCTAAGTCTGCCTGGTGCTGGCCGTGTTATTATTGTAAATGCGTCTTTACATGAACCTTTATTTTTAAGAAATACAGAACTTTACCAAAAATTAAAAAAAAAAGTATGAATTCTGCTGAGCCAAAACGTGTCGCTGGGCATGAGTCATTTCAAACTGTGGCTTTAAAAAAGAAGAAAGTATCAACGGTATGTTTGATTCATCGAGTTTTATCTGCTTTTGATAGAGCAAAAGGACATCCAAGCTCTTTATTCAGTCTTTTTTTCTTTAAATCCTCTCACTCTGTTCAACTCACTAACACCACAAGTGAAAGATGCTTATTAGAGTTACTCAGCTGGACATAATGCACAAACAAGGACATTGGAGATGTTTATAATGGTACCTCAGTGCCAGGGTCAGCGGCCGCCTCAAATCAATCAGAAGAGTTGGATTCGAGGGAGTGCTTCTCTAAAGGCACACCATCATTTATCTTATCATTTGACGGTGTGTAAGGTTGCTTTGTAAACAAATTGGAATGCAAATTGCATTTGTTTGCTTTTTTCTTTTTTCCTTAAAGCTTTTCTACCTGATTTAATGGACTCACACATGTATGCATACCTACAAACACACACACACACACACACACACACACATCCACGTACGAATACACACATGCACGCGCGCGCACACACACGCAAACAGAGGATAATGTTTCCTGGCATGAAAGAGCTGGACAAACCTCAAATGAATGTTCTCCCTCCCCCGCCAGGTCTGATTTTCTCTTGGTTGTCGCGCGGCATGTGTGCGCAAATCAATCAGGGCCCTTGTTGTAATCAGTCCCACTTATATCACCCTGCAAATAAATGACACCATTGAGGAGGGGAGATCAATAGGAGATAAGGTGAAAGTCTCCCCGCTTCCTGCCCACAGGGCACTGGGTTGTGGTGGTGGCAAACCAAACTAAAAACATTTATTCTTTTGTCTTCCGCCTGAAGTGATTTCACTCTCAAATGTCGTTCAATAACCGAGTCTGAGTTGACGATTCCGACTGGGAAACGGTGGTGAAATGCATTGAAACTTTTCTGAGAGCAGAGTGTACAGAAGTGATCACACAACTCGGTGCTTCCATGCTGGCATGTGCAGCACAATGAGACAGGGACAGGTAATTGTCACAGGAATAGATGGACACCTTGGAGTGTTTGTACATTCGTTCGTCCGTTTGTCAGTCAGATGTGTTTGCTCAAATATGCACCTGATTAACCGCTGATATTTCATTTCATTCCTTTAAAGAAAAAGTCACAAATCTGCTCCTGTAATTAAAAAAAAAAAAGATCAGGTTTGAAAACTGATTTTTTTGTTGTTGTTCTTTTTGTTAAAAGTGGACATTTAAAAAAAAAAAAAGTTTTACTGATAAATTAATGGTGCAGGGGTGTGTAAAGAACTACACGAATGAGATGCTGGAGGATTCATATCCACACAGTGTTTATTTGTAGATAGGAATAATTCAATGTAGATTTTGACATTTTTATGGAATTAGAAAAAAAAAAAATCACCAGATGGGTTCTTAACACGTCACTTGTGCAAGAACTTTCCATGTAGAGGCTAAATGGGAGGCGATTGGTCAATAACTTCATGTCACTGTTTTTTTCTTTCTGTGTTTGACTGTAACTTTCAACATCTCCTCCACTGATCCGTCTCTCCCTCAGCTGAAAGTGCGCTGCTGACAAACACGACACATCTGCTTCCAAATTACCAAACGCAGGACGAAGAACTACATTTACAGTCAGTCTGATGATAATTCATCATCCAAGTATATTTATTTTTTCATCCTTTTATATCAGAAAGTCTACATTACATACAGTGGGTGTGGAAATAATTGGCCAGAAAGCAGATTCGTAGTAAAAGGAGGATCAGCGTTGTGGAGCTAACTGTCTCTGACTCCAAATCCCCCAGATGACAAATTAAATCTATGGAATATGACTTTACTGAAATCAACAACACTTGACGGGAACATTCTGTGTTAAGAAATAGAACTTTCTTCAGCAGCAGACGGACGCTGTCAGGTGTGGTCTGATGTCCTGATTTTTTTGCAAAATAAATGGGAACTGTCACTATTTGAATGACTCGCAGGGTCAGCAGTGAGTGCTTTTTAACTGGCTCACTTTTTATTATTTTGTGATGTGACAAACACTACTTTGATTGCTTCCTGGAGTAGTATTGTCTGTCTCTGGAGCTGCGATGTAGTTTGTTTCTGCTCTACTTTCGTTTCCGTTTGTACACGTAAAAAAAAAAAAAGATAAATTATTAAGATGCACCGTCAAGATTTGTTTCATTCAAAACACAAACACAGCTTGAATTAAACGTTTGTCCAACAATGACTAATTATAGAGAAAGGAGATACCAAAATTAAATATATAAGACGTGTTCTTTTACTGTTGCAGGATATTTTATGGAGAAAATGAGTCGAGATGAGTTCAATGCCCATCCTTGCACATCCTTGCTTTTTTTTTGATCAACCAGGTTTCATGTAGAGTCACAAACACCTACTGCGTGCTACTACCCCAGCCGTCCATTCTTCTCTCTCTTGCCTCCTGTGAGCAATAAATAAGACATAATGTGAGTCAGAAAGGCCCAGGACCAGGTCCAAGAGCCAGGCCTGGGTTTAGTTAAAAATGCTGGTGGCGAGCCATAAAAGGGAAGGGATGAAGCTATGAGGAAAAAGGAGTTCTTTCCCTCCTTTTCATGATTCATGAATGACTAATCTTTAATGTAAGCCTCCTCAAACACAATTTATTTTGTTATTCACCCGCTCAGTATGCAGCAGCTGGACTTTAGCGGTACCACACCCTCGATAAACTCTGTAGGGGAGGAAGAGTGTTATGCTGCAGTCGTGTGGTTGGCTGTGGTTTGAAATGTTTGCTCTGGACTAATAACTCACCCACCACTTTCCCTCTGAATGGACAACAAAGCAGATTCTTCTCATGCACTCCTTATGTTGTGCATTAGGCCGGTGAAATAAAAATGCCTTGGCTGCAGAAAACATTTGGAAGGACACATTTAATATATCAAACAAAAGAATCTTGTGCAAAGCCATCCTCCCTTTTCTTTTAGTTTAAAAGAATTACTGGCAAATTCATAAATTATAATAATGTCTTTACTTTCTACAACTGGATATGTTGGCTTTAAACACTCGTTCCAACACAGTGTGTTACTACATGTTTGGCCAAGATGCTTCTTTTCACTTCTGTGATGCTGTTTATTTATTTATTTTTTGTATGTCTGTTTTACACAAAAAAAGATTTCCATGGCAACTGGTAGGATGCAGCAGGGAAGAATGTATTGCATCTTCAACATTTACTTTTTGTTTCCATGAATTAGTCATAAACCACTTGAGTGATCACCATGACACTGGAGTGAAGGGTGGGGCAAGTGCCAAAAAGGGAACCAATGATTTACCAATGATGGAACCATTTTTTCCACTTTCAGACACTTTCATGGTGGACATGGAATCAAAGAGATGGTGACATCAACACTTTAGTTGTGTGTGTTGGTTATGGTTGTTAGCAGGGTTTCACAAAACCTACTGGGTGGATTTTGTGCTACTTAGAGGAAGAATGGGACAACAAGAGAGACCCATTAAATTTAGGTGGGGATCTCAAAACACTTCACAAACATTTCGAAATATGCCAATGCTTTACTTTTTAATGTTTCAAAACCACTAATCTGTTTTCAGAAAATCTTTGCGGAAGGGTGGGGCGTGGGTCAGAGCTCAGCAGATGTGTCGAATCCTTTTGCTTCAGAGGCTGAAGTGGAATGAATGATTTCATCTGTTTTTGTTGAAAAGAGACAAATCATACATACGGTATAGAACATACATAAACATTTGATTTACATCTACATTTTTTTTATTATTGTGTGAAAGAGAGATGAGTCTGGAAAAAAAAAACATTTTTCTATGAATCCAAATAATATGCAATGAATTCCAGACACTATTCAGTCCATCAGCAGCTCATCTATTTTTCAATAAATCAGTTTTTTGAGTTTTGCTGAGACGTATTCATCCTTCTGTTTGGATTTTTTTTTCTACCAGCAAGTGAGTGAGCGCGCTTGTTGCTCTTCCACAAAGGCATTTCTGACACAACAGACGAATCATTCACTTATAGGGCCTATTTTCCTAATTCTGATTGAACTTGTTCAGTTTATTTTGAGGGTTTGATGTTTTAATGTTTAATTAATCACAAAGCAACCTGTATACAACACTCAGTATTAACATTTAGCATGAAATCAATCAGATCATGACGGTGGTGCTGCAATGAAATCCTTTACTTTTCATTCATGAAAAAATAAAAAATCTGTTTTATAGTGATAAATTAGAAAAAATTATATATATTTTTATGTATAGCAGTTATATAGCAGTGATTTACAGGATGGAATGAACTTTTAAACACAGCTCCAGTGAGGCTCATATGTCACTTTGGGTGTTTCTTATGTACAGATAAACATACAGAGGAAGGTCTTTACTCAACTAAAGGGCCAAAGTTCCCGTCCCGTATCAGTGTGGGTGGTTACATAACAGATCTGACTGAGTGATTTATTTCCAAGTAACAACATCTCAGAAATGAACAAGCTCCATAAATGGAAAATGACAGTTTACATGTAAGCCTTAAGTAGCAGGAGATCGTCTCTGTAACGTCTGTGATGGGGAATGTCTTCTACAGGAGATATTTGATTACACTGTATGACATAAATGCAAAGAAAATGGAAGGAATCTGTGTAGTGTGTAGCCTACCTAATGCCAAATGCAAAGTAATACACTTTAACAGAGAAAATAGAAAATAAATTAATTCCACTGAGTGATATTTTATTCAGTTTTATCTCGGGGAGTTTCTTTGATCTGGATAATTTTTTTTTTTGATCATGTAGCTGCTTAATCATAAAATAAGCTCTCACTTTTCTACACGGCATTTGGTGCATTACTTAATCCATCAAAAGAGGATTTTAAGATATTGTTCAGAGCCACATAAAAACCGATATTACTCTTCTCCTACACAAAGTAATGTTTGAGAGATAAAGTCGCAGTTCATGAACTCTAAGTGTAATGGATATCAGTGCTGAAATCCCTCTGCTTGCTCTTCCCCAGGAGGATCCATTGTCACTTTGGTGTAAAGTTCTTCCCATGAAGGAAGGTTTGCAGAGGTCGAGCTCCATCCTACTGACATCATTATTTCCTCGTGTGTCCAGATTAGAAGGGGTTAACGTGTTTTGACGCTGCCTTCAGAGGATTTGGGGGTTTCTCCGATCGGGAAGGGACCACAGAGGATGCCCCATTTCTTTTCCCATGTTCTCCCCAGCCAATGAAAACACTGGAAAACGGCACGTTCCCATCAGCTAAGCCTGGTGACACTGTGACCCCAGGAAAGCGTGAGTAAATACCAAAGTCAAGGCCACAAGCAGGGGAGGGAGGGGGAGCTGGTGTTGACGGATATGGAGGGGGGGGGGGTAAAAACACTCTCTCAAACCTTCTCCACAGTGTATGTGAAAGCAGCTTCCTCCTAATACCAGCCACCTGTGCTTCAATCAGGTTAAATCTTTCATTAGGCTTTAAAAGCTCATTTATTTTCATTTTCTGTTCCCAATTGAGCTTCTTTTTTTGGTGGGGGCTATTCACCTGTCAGACCCAATTTAATGCTTAAAAAGGTGGCCGTGGTTCAAGACCTGCAGGTGATGCTGGCTTATTTTCTTCATTTAAACTTTTTCCTAGTAAAAATTCCCCCTTCCTTTGTCGTTCAGCCTGTTGGTAGGCATAATAGTATTCATTAATGAGAATTGAAAACATTAAATCTGTGCGGTACGTGCACACGTGCGTTTAAGTGAGGTGACATGTCAGTGTTGTTTCTGTGGAATAGAGAATGTCATTTTAGGGTGACAACAACAACACACGGCGGGACTGTTTTGTTTTTTTGTTCATTTCATCTGTTATGCATGTCGTCTTCTCCGTGAGTGGAAGATGTTTATCTCAGAAATTTGTTTTTGCTTCGCTGCAAATGGCCAAATAAAATGTTACAGCATTCATGATTGTGGGACTGAACCGACCAAAATGACACCCAGATGTTCCCAATTACGCCGCAGCAGCCTTCATTTTGTTTGGGTTACTACAGTAATGTAGTAATCCACAAAGTCCAAAGCATGCAGAGCCTGACGACTGTTTGCAGGCTGTAAATTTAAATTGTTTGGGGGTAATCTCACTCACATGCTGCACTGAGCTTGCCCAGGACGCAGCATGGTGCCAGTTTGCAGTTTATATAAAGACCATGACAAGGATTAACTGCGTCTGTATTCAGAAGTTGTGCAGGTAAGTGTTGAAAAGGATATTTCAAATATTAGTGCATTCAGCTTTTGAACATAAATTGCAATGTGTTTGGCTTTTTTTGCATTCAAAAGTAATTCATGTGTCTCTTACTGGAGGCCATTCTCCATAATTCATTAAAACTGTCAATAATCTTTTCTATTAAAGCTGAGCATTCCGGCTTCATGTATGTAAACAATTAAAAGACCCCAGAGAAGGAAACACACCACCATGTGTGCTCAGAAGAACTATACGGCGAAAATTCCCTGGGGTGAGGTTATTTCCTCGGAAACTGACTAATGACAAAGTATGAGGGAGAACCAGGAAGTGGGGTGCAGGGGCTCAGCCAATGACGACACCCCCAGCAGTTCAGTCTATAGCAGCATGACCATGTGACTACAAATGTCATCAAAAAGCCTTCTCTTAAATCCGTTGGTTCAGAGACAAGGGACCTGATAGCTGACAGCCCTACCTTCCAGAATGCTTTTTGGAAACTTGGGGATTGTGAGCTTGGAAGTGAGGCTAACAAAAACCCCTTTCAGATAGGCCTTCAACCCCCTGGAATGTTAAGAACGTCTTCCTGCATGAGGTCATGCAGTCGATTTTCAACTCTGCGACAAGTGTCCCACACAAGGCTAAGTGTGCTGTGGATGTGTAGAGATAAGAAGGGTCTGGAGTGAAAATGATTTAGAATCTGATATGGTAAATATTTTATTTTTAGGCTTCATTTTAGAATTTTATTAAAATCCTAAAAATGTACTACTATTAGTTTTGACAAGTTAATAAGGAGGCAGAGTGCAGATGTTGTAAATAATAAGTTCATGATGTATTTCCTTAAATTTCTGTGCTCGTAATTTCAAAATAAAGAATTTTACAGTATTTGGTGCAAAATATTACAGCAGAATAATATGTAATACATCTTTAAATATCACCAGGGATGCTATAAGATACGATAAATAAGCAGCATATGACATGTCGGCCTGCTAACCGGTTACATTACTAATGACAAACCATCTCAAACTATGTATTAAAACAATGCAATGACTGCTCAGTATAGATTCATGCAGATAGACTAATAAACAAGATAGACAAATAAAAGAATAACATGCACTGTAGGTGACTTCTTTATGACAGAATGACTTACACACTTATATTTGCTTGAAGTTCACACTTACATAATTTTCCTCTCTGAAACATTTCTGTTATTCTCACACAAGTTAAGGTGACCTGAGGTTCAGGTGAAGGTTCACCACAAAAATGTGAGGGAACTCATGGAAGGTGTGTCCTTTCCAGAGAACAGAGGCTTCCTCTGGCGCTGCAAACAGGACGGCATGTCCTGCATGGAAAGAAAAGGAATGCAAAAAAAAAGTTTGGCAACAGGTCAAAAAGCTGTAGAAACCATAGGGGGATATCCCGATTCACACTCGTACACGGGATCGCCAGCCACAGCGAATGGAGGAGTGGTATGTGAGTGTGTGTGTGTGGGTAGGAGCGAGCACACACCCAGGCTTATGTGACTATCTGCATGCCTCCATCTATCCGCTCCATAAAGTCTTATTTTTCAACATGGTTTGTTTCAAACTTGTCAAATTTCAGATATTTCCTGTCATCCGTCAGCTGTTTGCCTGAGTTAATTTAAAAGCTTCTCACTAATGCAGGGAACAATTAAGTTATCAAATGGACACAACCATTATGTAAAAGATGGGTTATATTGCCAACAATTTTGAACACTGTCTGCTTCCAGGAAGTGCAGACAAAATGTCAGGGGCACAATATTTCAAGGCTATTAACTTGAGTGCTTTTTTATTCAGTCTCATTACTTTTTAAACAGCATAGGAAGTCATGGAAATGTAATATTAATTTTTTACATTGCTTTCATTTTCATTCTATGGAGCTGTTTAAAATTCAAGGATTCTTCATGTGTGGAGAACAGGAGGCTTGGCTATACGTAGCGAGTCAGCTGTGTTTTTGTCGAGTGTGAAGTTGTGTATTCTGCGGTAAGTGATGGGACACGATGTTAGAGTGAATCCGACAACGTGAAGAGAGAGGACGGGATGAGCCTTTGCATCAAAACAAGCCGCTATTCCTGGGAAAACATGCGCAGACTCCCGCCTGAGGAAGACTATCCTGGCAACGTTGCATTCAAGCACACCTTGTGCTTGAATGTACTGCAACGCGTTTGCATGCAGAGACATCTTCGGTTCAACCGAGGAGAAAAGAAGATGTGTTTCATAAAATCTTTATTTTGGAATATATTAAGTCTATTTAAAACCAGTTTTGATCTTCGCGAGCTTAAATTTAGGCCCTGATGAGAAGTTTTGGAATGTGAGGAGCCTCATCATGAAAAAACCTCAATGGCCATTAATAGTTTATAGGTTGAGTTAATGATAGAGATTATTCCTAATTGAGCTCTACAGGGTTTAAATATCTGGTGGTTCTTTACACCAGCACATGGAATCTCTCTCATTATTTCAAAAAGTGCACATATATATATATATATATATATATATATATATATATATATATATATATATATATATATATATATATATATATATATATATATATATATATATATATATATATATAAAAGATTCCTAATCATGAAAAGTGAATTAAGCTGATTTATTAATTTTAACTAATACAAAAATAAGAATACAAAATGAAATGAACCACAATGGTCGGAGGTCATCTTTGTTATGATTTGGTTACCATGTCGATTTACTTTCCGCGTCATTTTGGAAATTCCATATTTATTTGTGCTCCTGCTGTCCAGCGACTTGACCGGTGGCTCATCGGATGACGGCTGGTTCATGCTTTCCACTGGGGCTGCTTTCACACACATATGCAAAAACAGTTACAGCTGAAGATTATAAATAGGCATTACCATAGGAACACGTCATCTTGCCTGTTGCTCTGCGGCTGCCAACCAAGCAGCGCAGTAAACACAGGTCGCCATGGCAGTAATCTGACAAAACAGGGGAAACAGGAAGGGATTCCCTTACAAGCGCGCTGACCGCCAGAGTGTCACGCGGATTCCCATCAACCCTTCCTTGGCATGGACGCGGGCTTCCCCTATCTTGCTCATTCATGCCAACTGGTCCATAGTATAGCACCCCCCCCCCCATCCCCCTGTTATTGGAACATGTGGCAACTCTAATTACCCCACTGTACAGGCCTCAGCTGAGGAAAACCACAAAATAGGAGTTATGCTACTGTGTGCTTCCAGGGTGTTATAGCTGTGTGGGCGCGCCATACACTGAGAGATGTGTTCCATTATTAATGATTTGTGATTTATGGGAAAGCAAGATTACAAATCCCCCTTTTGAAGGGGGTGAAATATGGAGAACTATTTATACAGGTCCCAAGTCAGCTTCCAGCTCTCAGACTGAGGGCAGGATTCCAGCGTGGCAGATGGTGACTGAGACAGTCAGTGGAGAGGAAGAGCTGAGCTAAAACTGAAGGCGTCAATGTGTGTGCGTGCGTGTGTGTGTGTGTGTGTGTGTGTGTGTGTGTGTGTGTGGCCACATCACAGTCGGCTACAGCATTTCATTGATAGGAGGCTACAGAAACGGAATCAAAACACTCGTCTAACAAGCCCCTCACTTTCACCGCTGCTCGTCTCGTGTCTACGGATTAACCCAAGGCGATTTGGAGTGATGAGGGAGAAACAAATTGCTGTTATCACATTGTTCGATGTCACAAAAAAAAAAAAAAAAGAACTGCCTTGTTGCCCATCATTTGTTTTGGGAATCGGAAATGTTTCCCCACTACTGCTGCTGCCTTTTTCCTTTTTTTTTTCTTTTATTTGGGGAGGAAAATAAAACCTCGGCGGACCCTGCTGAGATGGAGGCATAAATAGCCTTCCTGTTTGAACTTCAAATAAACACAGCACACAATGTCATCCAGTCCTCCTAATGGGGTGGACAGATCCGGTTTTACCAAAGTGACATTTCTGCCTGGCAGGCCTGTAAATTCTATAGTAAGCAGTTTCCTTTGACTGCTGCTCAAAGAATGCAAAGGATTTGACATTTACACTCCGATTGTTATGTTTGATCCAACTGCCCTAGAAAGAGTAGAAAATGTAATAAAAAGCATTCCAGTCTTCCCTTCTAACCTTGAAAATTTCCGGCTTGAATGTATTCTCAAAATACTTAAAATTCCACAAATTAGCATTATTTTGTGTAACTAATGTGCTCAGCACATCCTCAAGGATGCATATCCGAGCAGGGATCCCCAGTGGGAAACACATACACCCAAAACTGGCTCAGATCAGTCGCTGAAGCCCACCGCAGCTTCCTCAACCCAGGGAATTCCTCTTAGAAATATTTGCTTTTTTGTTCTACTGAGGAAATGAGGGTGAGAGGAAGGCACAGTGAAGGTAAGCGGGGGTAGGGTTGCTGAGATTGGATCACCATGGTAACTTCAATAACATTTCACTTCCTTCCCTCCCCCCACTTTGCGCAAACACATGCGCGACAGGAAATGAGTTTCAAAATGAAGATGACGCTTCAACTGTCTTTTTTTTTGCTGTTTTTTTTTTACACCTGCCAAGCAACAGAGACATCATTGAATTGATAAGTTATTTGTGAGTCTTTACTTCTCTGTTTCATGTTACAGTGCAAAAAGGCAGGGCGCTGCTGAAATGCTAATGGTTGTCTCTGTCTCTCTTTCTCTGCAGTCATGTGCCTAAAAGATCATCCTGGGAATCAGGAGATGCTGTCAGGAGCCAGAGGGCCAAATCTGACAGGAACGCGGCTGCAGCAGGAAGACCAGCAGCATGAGGTGCTCGTCAGATTCTAGACACAATCCATAGGGTAGAATCATGGTGTGAGGTCACATCAATAGGTAAAATATTCACACAGTTTTTAAGAAACATGTAGTATGACAGGCTGATGGAAAGTCCTCCAGCAAAAACTGACGAATGTAGAGAAAGCAGAAGCTGAAAGAACTAAAAACAGCTACAAGTTAACCATCATCAGCTGAATATTTGTAGTGTGATTGATCAGGAATAAATTGACAATAAATTATCGTGCACCCTCAAAATGGGTTAATTCACCTGGAATCTGATATTTTCCATTATTAATATTATATTCTTAAACAACTCGGGTTTTAAATCCCACTTTTTACAGACTAATATTCGAGATATGACAATCCTCTGAGTGTTACAGATATTAACGCTGTGGAGACAATGACTCTCTGGTATTGGAAGTTGGAAGCTGGTAATTTACATGTACAGTACTTGGAGTGATTTCTCCTCAAGCCTCCAGCTTACTTCTTTCTTTTTTTTTTTCCAACTTGTAGTATAAAAAATTCAAATTCAATGAACATGCAGAGATCTAACAATAGTCTACTCTATGACTTCCTGCAAGTTGAACTTTTGATAACTAGACTACTTGTCAAAAACTTGAACATAACTAAATGGGTCATGTTTTACTGTGAAACTTTGTTCCCTGTTTTTTTGTGTGTGTGTTTGTGTGTGTGTGTGTGTGTAAGTGTGTGTGTGTTTTTGCTTATTATTTTTCAGGTACAATCTCTTTCGGGTTAAATTCACCTGCCCTCTGTCACAGGAAGACACAGAAAAAAGCACATGCCATTCCACATCTCTCAGCTTGACAGCAGGACCTCAGCTTAGAGTACATTTCTGGTGTTTCAATAAAACATGGACGAGACAACAAGCGGCTGCAAATCACATGCTTGTCTGGGCCCCTCTGCTGAGCAGCACCTTCAGGATCCCTCATAATGGTCAGCTCCACATGTCCCCAGCTTTCATTTCTTGCATGTGCCACTGGACAGTAAAGCCTAAAGATACCTGACACCATATGTTTCCCAGTGCAGTAATGACTGCTGCTAGCATTGCTTTTATAGCAGCTGGCCTCTGGAGGCTCAGTGTTAGGGGACATGTCCAGGTCTCAATTAGAGCCTCTACAAAGAGCCTTCCTTGCTTACCAGAGGCAGGTTTTACACGGTTAACGCCTCTCTGGAGCCATATGTTTTCACCTGGTGTTGCAATATTAAAAAAATAAAAATAAAAAATGCACTGCATGCATGAAATTTACGACAAAATCCACAATGACCACAAAGCAGCAGGAGGAGGTGAGCGGTGGAGCGAGTACAGGATAGAAAAGAGGTGGATGATGAGCCACAGAGATAAGGAGAGAGAGAGAGTGAGAAAGAGAGCACAGGCGTGTGGAGTTCACCATCACTTTGCTTGGCTGCACCGTGATTAAAGGGAAGAGTCCCTGGAGAGAGACGCAGCTCTAGGCCTGCCCAGCCAGTTCGCTGGCTCCCCTTGATCTCCTGCGTGTCGCCCACAGAAACATACCACCAAACCTTTAGGAAGGCCTGCTTTTATTGAGCTAGCTCCCCCAACCCACCCACCCCCCCCCCCCATCGGCTCCAAAGAATCTGCAAAGCAAGCACAGACTGTCATGGAACGAACTCCTCTCAATTTGGAGGAAGGAGGTCTGCCTGAGATGAGTTGCTGTGAATCTTGGAGACGCTCTTTTTTTTTTTTTTTGATGTTTTAATAAAGCTATCTCATGCATTTCTCAAACCGTCTTGTTACTCGTTACTTGTTAGGTAAAAAGAGAATTTTTGCCAAGTGATTTTCCATAAAGTTCCAACTAAAAAATAGGCAGGGAAGTGAAAATAAGCCAACTAAATTGTCATCAGTCCCACCCTGGGGGAGGTTCTTTACCCATTTGATGGAAGCGTCTGTTCTTTCTGAAAAATTGATCATCAGAATCTGGCAAACGGGAAGCCCAGGAAGAAGAGATTGGAAGAGAAACGTCGTCTTCGATCTTAATTAGATTTACCATTTTGTGTCGGTGGGCTGATCGGTCCGTCGTGGGCCCGGTCCATCCCTTGACCTTTTTTCTCGTGGTCAAGTGACCTTCACTTCTCTGTCTGTGGACTGTCTGACAAGGAAGCCAAGCGCCTGAGGGGGGATGAGGGAAGAAAGGCCGTGACATTACACACATTCATAGGACACCGCAGACTGGATAATTGCACCCACACACACTTAACATGCAGCGCAGGCAAGCCTATCGTTTGTCAGCCACATGACCTCTAGCGAAGGATCTCTTCCTCCGATCTAATTATTCCTTCTTTTTTTTTTTACTTCCTTCGTCGCTTCCTTTCTTCCATTAGTAGTAATCGGAAAAAAAACTTGTGTTTCTAATCTAAAAACAAGTCAAAGTTGTAAACATCACAGCTGGCTGGCAGGGGGGAATTTCGGAAGTGATTCACTGATTGTGTTGTGCAAGATTTAAATTAATTCCATTCGGCCCACAGCTATTTTGTGTCTTCTTCCTCTTTCCTCTTTTTTTTTTGGTTCTCATGCCTGTAGCCGATTGAAGGTCTATAGGGAGGTTTATGGGTGTCACCATAAATTTGTCGGAGATGGGGGGAAAGAGAATCCTCTTAAATCTACTTTAGCCTGTCCCACACACAGAGCTGCTGCTGTCCCAAGAACTGGTTGTGTTTAATGACTGTTGACACAGAAATGTGAACGGACAGCAATTATTAGACCAGTTTGAATTAAGGTGTCAGTTTAAATGCTGACTTTTATCTCTTAGTCCCATGTTTATGAAAAAAAAACACCATTATCTTGACATACATAATCTGAGCAAGTGCGTTATTGTACTCTGGACATGAAGTCAAAGCGCAGAATCACCGACCCCCTCAAACACATTATGACTCTAGTGACTTATTTTTCAGCCTGTAGATACTTTGACCTGAGTTAAATGTTCATCATCTTAGTTCTGTTGTTATCGTTCTAACAGTTTCCTATTGTGCAAACAGAGATGCACAACTGAGGCTGGCTGTGATGTCATCATCGCTGCACGCCGTGCGGAAAACTTTAAACCTGTCCCGGTAATGTGTTGATTTTCAGAAAGGGGACTGTGTAAACCCTGGGGTACATGGATCCATCTAAATGCATCTTTAAAATTTTTAGAACCATTTTGGTGATTAGTGCATGCAGGCGCACAGGAGGATAATTTGCCATAAAAAGACCCAACTCTAACCTTGAATTGCTTAATTTAAGATATTTTTTTAATACTTTTTTATGTCCTGAAGGGAAAAATTAGAAAAATAAAAATAGAAGTTTCCTTTCTCCCACATGCAGCACACAAACACATAAACACACACACGCACGTACAAAGGCATGCACGCACAGACACACACACAACCACAACCACACACACACACTGAACTGAACTGGAGAAGTCTCTTGGATGAGAGACGAAACGTCTTCAAGAACTTTCTTAACGTCCAGTGGATCGACTCAACAGCTTTTGGATAACCATGACCTGGATGTCTGAGAACTTACACAGACATTCCATCATTACACAATTTCAAACATGCGAATGAACTCACAGAGTTGCAGGCGGCGTCGAATGCAACACAGTGAAACACCTGCCTGAGTTAGCTTCACAACTACAAAGGAACTGATTGCATGTAGAGTACTTACATGAGATCAGGCTCTTACAGGAACTACTGTATATGTAGAGGGCAATCCAACCCCCACATTGCACCATAATGTGAAGCCTTTTATGCCCATAGCTGTGTGTGGTGAGGTGCAGCATTAAGTTTTTATACTGGTTTGGTTTACATCTTACAAACAAAACTCACTGCTGCTAATTGCTTTCCATATAAAATTAAGAACAAAGGCATTAGAGATATTTTGGGGTTGGATCTGAAACAGCTGGACTTTTATTTAAGGTGTGAAGAAGTTTCACCCCTCATTTGAGTCTTCCTCCCTTCTCACAGGTAAAACCTCCGACCTGCTTGACTGAGCGTTACTGTGAGACGTTCATGGTCTGGGGCCGCTTAGGTCCGTGTCTCAGGAGGTATATTAAACGCTTGGGAACCACTGCAAGAAAAATAAATGAATGAGAGGTCAATGGATCAGGGTTCTGTATTCCATGGCAATATAGTCAGTGGTTGTTCAAAAACATTTTATTCCAAACACCAAAACAAGAGGAAGACTCCGGCAATCAGCAGATCATCCTCTGACAACTATAACCTGTGAACATTCTCATATATAATCCCTATATGTTGTGCTACAATGTAATTGCATTAAAAAAGACTAACTTCTGATTATTATATTTGATCCAATAGTGACTAAATGCATGACAGAAAACAGGAAACCCAAACAACATGTCAGAGAGCTGTGTCCAATAAAACTCTATGAACCACAAAGCCACAGTTGATACTTCTGGGTCCCTTATCTACAGGGAGTCACGCACTATTCTAACCTGTCAGGTTATTATGTAACTTAACTCTATAACCCTATACATTGACTGTAATATGCTCTTCAGGCTATAGATTCCATGGGTAACCTCTGAATGTAGGTGAAGCGGACAGGATTTGAATCAGAAATTTCTCGGTTAGCGTTCAGCTGTGCAGATGAAACAGCGTGAAGGAAAGGTGAACTCACTGCTCTGGAGACATTTTCAGCTCATACACATGGCATTTTCACCATAACCATGGTCTGGAAGCTCCAGCTGGTTTTTCTTGAACAATTTTATAGAGCAGCTTATGGAGACAGGCAGCTGGTTAAGAAGGATAACACAAAAAAAGAGCCAAAGAAATAGCCAAGAGGGCATCAAAAGTGTTCCAGAAATGCATGACCGTTTGTACAGTTCTGTTTCCAACAGGCTGCAGGTCTCTTCTGCTGCAAGGGTTAAAGTACCATCAGAGTGGTTTACATGATTCAGTGCAACCACCACACGTGCTGCTGTGCTTGAGGGAATTTTAATAGATTTTTTAAAAATTATTATTCAAGAAATTCATTTTTATTCATAAAGGCTACCTTTGAACCTTGAATGAGTTGTGTAACCATCACAATAAACATCAAACATCCTTCTCTTTCTGTCAAGGATATCTTTCTGATCCAGTGTGAAGCAACGGTGCAGAGTTCAGATCCATCGGTGAACTGCATTTCCATGAAACAATAACAATCAAACAAAAAAACAGGAAGTCTGGTGTCACCAGGGAGACGGTGATTTAACTATCAGAGCCAACTTACTTTCCCTTTTTCCTAATTTATATTTGTATTTAAAACATTTCTCTTCGGTAGTGTGGCCACAGATTATTTTGATACTGCAGAAAAATTGCGTGATTGTGCTGTATATGAGGAAAAATTAGAAGTTATACCATTTATTTATCCTGTACCTCTGATGTGCCATAATTCAAAAAAATGTTGAAACCTATTCGTGAAAAAAAGGTTCCAGTGAGACATTATTTGTTCATGCAGGGACAGAATTCACTCTGTATTCTGTCTGACGTAGTTACTTCAGGTGTTGATATTCCAGAAAGAATAGTCTTTTAGAGAATAACAAAATTACAGGATAAAATGTTCGACATCCAATAATAAGTAGCTGTCAGCTCGTTTGTGCTGAACCTGCCATGAACAACTTTCAACCACCTTCACATTTAGAACATTTTTATCCTACGTCTGTCTTGTATTATCCTGTTCAAAATATTTGGATTATATCGCGTGCTTGTATGAATGCCAACACACCCACACACTTGCTGACCAAACCCATCAAATATTTGTTCCAGGATGTGATGATAATAGTGTATTGTAGTTAAACTGAATTATGAAAAATAAGATTGTGATTTATTTATGTAATACGTGTCAAATGGATTATTTTGACTCACAGGTTTCTGGGGGAATGATGATAAGAGATTAAAATAAAAGACTGAGATACAGAGTTCAGGGTAGATGTTAAAAACATGGAAACATGGGGAAAACCCTTTATAGTTAATACCTGAGGTGGAGAGTCTTCCATAAAGGTTACTTCTTAAAGGGAGTTTCCTTCAAGGGAAAATTGCTTATAGCTCCTGGGAAGAACGTGGACACACATCCTGACACGATATTAAAAAAGAAAAAAAAAAAGACCGCTGTCCAGCAACATAAAGCTTATCAGTCTCTAATATAACAAAGAGGAGATGTCGATTGATAAGAAAGAGAAGAGAAGAGAAGCAGAGAAGAGAGTGAGAGAGTGATGGGGGGGACGGGGACAGAAAAGCAAATTTTTTCAGCTCGCTATAAATCATGAGCGTAAAAGGCCATCCATCACAGCTGGAAAAGGCCTGGTTGGGGTTGAAAGGTCAAAGGGCTGAGTTATGTTAGAAGGTCTCTCCCCTCCCAGGGGACAAATTTGACCGGTCCCCGAGTGAGACGAGGCGAGGGTAAGCCATCGCTTTTGTCTGCCAGAAGTCGACCTATAGGTTTCCACTCTGTTTCTATTGACCATGTACCCGGAAAAAAAAAAGGTTCAGCGCAAATAACCCTTACATAACCCTCCGGCTGCTCTTCATCCTTCTTCCAGAGCGATAGCTCTCTCTGCCGCATCAAGTCTTTTAATCCACACTCACGGCGCTGCTTCACTGATATGTGACAGTGAAAAAGTTGTGCTATGACACTGTCCTGATTCTTCACAGCTTCTTGGTCAATAATTCTCATCAGGTGGGGGGAGACAAATGACCTCCAGATCATTGACCTTGTCGCGATTATTGGCAAAAGGAGACAACGGCGGAATCTAAAAGTCCCTGAAGTTCAATTTCTGCCCTGCATTTCACATTTAGCCATTAAATAAATCACTGTTACTGCTTCTTAATTAGATCATTACTACATTCCTAGAAGCACTGGTAAAATGGATGTCCACGTGTAAAGACTGAAGTGATGTAGCAGATATTCCAAGTGGCGCAAACTGTGTTATTATAAGCTGGACCGTAAAAGTTGATTTAAAAATTAAAGAGGAGTTAAATTTTAATCGTAAATGTGATCCCAATCTTGCCGTGAAGTGTTATCTCGAACTTGAACGAAGCGTAGATAGCAAAGAGCAGGAGGTGATGTGATGCATGCAGCCAACCAGGAAAATTTGAACCACGGAGACGGTTTTAATGAAGCACTGATGCCCCGGTGAATACCGCTGTCCCCAATTCTTTCCTACGCCGGGAACATCTCTGGAGAAGTGGCCTTGAATTCCGATGTCTGACGATACCGTAGCCACATCACAGAGAGCTCCCTTGAAAGATTCCTCCCCGTGTCAAATGCCTCCTCCTCCGCCTGCAGAGCCAACAGTCTGGTGGGGGTGGGGGGGCGGCGGTGCAGGTTGTGCTTCATCAGCATTTCAAAGCCACTCTACTGTCAATTATCCGAGACTGCGTTCCCTTCAGTCTACGCACAGGTCAATGCGTGGAATGTGTGGGAATGACATCACTCTTGGAGTCTGTGGTGGATGAGATGAATCCAGTACAAAGAGAGCTTGATTTCTACATCTTGTGTTTTCTATTTCTTTGATCGCTCCGCTGGAAAAATCCTTCACGTTGCCTGTTTACCATACAGAAACATCTCCGGTCCAACAGTCACCCTGGGAGGCATTCATGTGTGGAATAATATTTAAAATTCCGTCACTCAGTGTGAAGCTAAATTTTCTGTTTTTTTCCCCATTAATTCCTGCAGTCATGAATAACATAAAATAGTTGAACATCTTTTATGCACACAATCTGTATTCATTGCTGCCAGACTGTAGCATAAATCGCTGCTCATTCCAACGAACGACTACGAAACGTGACTCAGTGTTCCAGTTAAGCCGCTGGGCCAGAGTGGTGACACTGGTCTTGTAAAGGAGCAGCGGACTGTGGATTCAAACACACACATTTCAGGAGTGGATCTCACAAACTGCAATCCAGAGAATTGTGGGACAACTTCTTCTGCTCCCACTGTTTTCGTCAGCTTCTGAATCCATAATCTTGTTCTTTACATCTGCTGTAGAGCAACTTGAGCTTTTACGCAGGCTCCTGTCAGATGTGAGCAAAGCCAGACAGGGTGTAGCAGCTCTGGGAAAAATCCTCCCATCTTCATTCTGTGAAGGTGGTTATACATAACATATGTTGAAATAGGCATCATGAATTCACACGTAGGTGTAGAAATGGATTAGTTCTGGAAGGAACAAACACATCATGGGTTATGGTGAACGCCAGAGGGCTTGTTACATTTAGTCTGTTAACTCAGATAGGAGTAAAATATACACATCACTGGGAATGGCATGTTGTTATTGTACTACACATTTCTGATGCATTACTTTGTGAGGTTAACTGTGAGATGTGTGTCTGAAAACCCCAGGAGGCTGAGAAGTGAAACTAGTAATGGTAATTGCAATGGCAATGGCACTTTTGTTTTTGGTGCATTTACACATTTCCTTATAAACAAACACACAGTTCTTTCATCAAGTGACAGAATATACACGGTTTAAACTGGAGTAAGAATGAAAATGAGCGTAGGCATGAAAAAAAATCTAAGGAAATAGCAAAAAGAACCAAACTCTCATTCTCTCACACACTAAATTTTTATTTGCAGACAAACCTCAGTAGTCAATTTGTTCCACAGAACAGGACCGCAGGAACTATCAATCAATCAATCAAGTTTTATTTAAAAAGCATTTAATCACGGCAACAGACATTTCGAACTGAAGGAACCCTCACCAGCCTTGGATTTAATTCCAAGTACAGCTGAAAAAGTACGCGATGACCCGATCGGGTTCATAATCAGTAAGTCAGAGATGTCCTAGAGACAAACCATTAGGTGCTTTATAGACCGCTGACAGGATTTTTAGGTGATTCTGGAGTCAATGAAGTTATTTCCTTGCTGGTTTAATATGTTAGATGTATTCTTGTATGTCTACGCAGCTCAGCCACATCGTTATGAATTTACCTTATTACATCGGCGATGTATTGTAATTGTCTGTGTTTGTGTGTCCGTCCGTTCGTCCACCAAATATCTTCACAACCGTTGCAGATAGAAAGATGACACAGAAAGCATATTCCTCGGGCGGCAAAGGGGATAAAAATGAGATGACGATCTTGACCTTGAGACAACTAGGTCTCAAGGTCAAACTTCAACTTTTGTACACTCAAGGGCCTGATAAGACAGAAAGACAAGAAAGGCCAGTGTGAGTAAGATATTTTCTATCCTGAGATATTTTTGCACATATCTTCTGAACCGGATGAGATAGAAAGACAAAACAAAAGCCGTTATATTCAGAGAGGCAAGGGGATGAAAACTGGATCACAACCTTGACCTTGAAAAACTAGGTCAAGGTCACACTTTCACTTTTATACCTTTTTAGGTACCCATTTCTGAAACCTCATGACAAACAGGATGCACCAGTTATATGTTAGATTATGGGTCTTTTATTAAATGACACTGACCTATGAAAGTAGGTTAGGGTAAAATTTTGAATTCAGGGGTGTTGTGGGATGTTGCAGTCTCTGACTACCTTGTTTCACACGTGGTGTGTCGGCGGAAGAAAACATACAGTAGATGACGTGGTTTCCTGTGTAGGGGATAATAACCGTGGATCCTTTCTCTTATGTGTAATACGTAAGTATCCCATGATAGTCAGAGGAAACAGAAACATGACTAAATCATGTGTACAAGCAATCACACTGTAATCCTCTACAAACTAATTGTGTAATGGTATCGTGTTGTAGCTGTAGATCATTGCTGCCACAACATAAAAATTTGTTAGAAGAAAAACATCAAATGATTATTTTCCACTGTGCATATAATCACAGAGATTGTTTTTGCAATGGTGTGTGGAAAGAATAGCAAATCATACTGTTTCACCCTCTTAAGTTTGTGTTGCAGGGTTCTTATGAGGAACCTATAGCCCATATCTGTAATTACACTCCCTGCAGTAATTGTGTTTATATTGAAGTTGCATTGCTGTGACTCAAGATCATGGTAAATCCCTCATTTTTAATCACCTCCAAACATTCCCTTGTAGGGTGTTAATGGAGACGCTGTGGTGCTCGTGCAACATCAGGCAATTTAGGAGAACAGACTGACAAAAAGCTGAGCTGCACTCCCTCAGAAAATTTGTTTGAGTGTGTTTTAGAGCTGCAGTGTGTTTTCTTTGTTCTGATTCAGGGGATACATTTATTAAAATGTTCTATTTTCACATTGGTTCCATCACATTTAAAAACATATTAGGAAACACATTTTTCTCTTAATTTATTCTTTGACCAATGATGCACTTGTAGCTTGTACTGGTTGTTGTTCTGCAAGTCTGTCCAGGATTACCTTTATACAAACTAAAACTACATAAACTAGTCTTAATAGTAGCGTTACTCTGTCTTGCATTGTCTATGTGTTTCACACATGGCGCATCAAGCCTTCTCTGGTGAGGGATAAGCAGTTCCAAATAAAATGTTATACGCTGGTGTCAGCCACTTGCACACACGAAAACAGAAAAATAACACGTTTTTATTTCATTTGCTGCAAGACCTCACATACCATTTAAAAAAAAATGTTTTCACCATGTCTGTGTTCACCAAAGAGCAGGAACATAATTTTTATTTTTGTTGGGAACTGAACACAGTCCTGCTGTTCTCTTCTTTACCAGTATCACAATTTCAAATCTCTGAGTTGTTATCCAAGATGATATTCTTCTGACTGGTGTGCTGATATTTGATAGAATCACATGAAAATAATTAGAGTTACCTTTATTATAACCTCAGGGAGTTTGTTTTTCATACTTACCAGTTCTCAACCTGGATATGTCTATATTCACATCAGGAATTTTTAAAAATTATTTATTTAGACATCATTTCATTTTTATTCCCAGGAACACATGTTCCCTGCATCTGAAAATAATTTGTACTAAATTCAAACTTAAGCTAATATTGATGAAATACAGACACAGTCTTCTTGTCAGTACCTAAACATGAAATAAATGACCTCATTGACACGTGAGATCATTTATTTTGCATAAATTTTGCACAGCCTTTAAATGTACAGCCAAACTTCCGCATGCCCTTACCAATCAGATGATATATGAATCATAACCTGATACTTACCATCTAAATCGTTTCTCCACAATGCCAATATGATGACAAAGATTAATCGGTGAAAGACCTAAATCTTCCGCTCCTTTAGTATGGCGGCACATCTCAGGCCACATGTTTCCAACTTAAAGGCAGCATTTGTATTCCTGAGGAGCGCTTTCTCTCGCCTGCTTTATGATATTACTGCCAGGAGACTGTGAGCAGGGGCCTCCTCTCTATGTGTGGGCTCCAATTCAAACATCATCCATTTCCCCCCACTATCTTTTTATCATTACACAGTCTAATAAATGTGCCGTGTGCTCTGTGATGCTGCATCATACATCAGACAAAGTGACCTGGGTCAGTGCATCGCCAACCACCAAGGTTACCCTCTCTTCCTCTTCCTTTCACCTGCTGCTACCAAGAGAAGGAAAATGTTATTCATCTTTTGTCAGTTGAAAATATTCTCTGACAAAGTAATAACCTCCTGAGCGTCCCCTTTGAATGTCTAACAATGTGCCTTCTAAAGGAAATGACAAAGGTGTGCAGCCCACAGGGGTTGCATCGTGGTTGTTTTGATCCAGCAGGTCGCCAGCGACAAGTGCACTTCAATCTGAGCAGCAGGTTTTTTCTCCCCGCTGTGTTTACTTTATTCCAGGTAATGAGAAGATTCTTTAGTTGGCCACATCAAACACAACCGTATAATATCATAGTGTTGACTCGCTTCAGTAAGTGTGTGAGCGAGGGTATCTGTGTTGAGGTGCGCTGTTCAAGCTGCATGCACTCCTGCAGATGGAGGATTAAAGAACTTTCAAAAACTGGAGGCCGGCCAGTACATTTTGGTTTAACATGGCGCCTTGGCAGAATGTGCACCCGAATACACACAGTTGGTCATTTCAGTGCTGAGATTGTGTGATTTTTCAACACAGGCGATCTGGTCTTGGCAGCGTGTGTTCAGCCGTCTCCCAGCGATCACTCATCTGAGGCGAGAAACTCAACGCACTGATTGGAGCCAGATTGGAACATGGATTCCAAATCAAAGGGACATGCTCGGCTACATTGTTGAGTCAAAGCGATCCTATTATAGCCAGGGATTAACTATACCAGACGGAGGCTGCGATGAAAGACCTCCCTATCTCTGTCTTGAAAGAAAAAAAAAAAGTTTGATGACAGCTCAGACCAGCATATAGACACCCACCAGCACAACCACCAGCGGCTCTACCAGCCCCTTCCATGGCCTGAAGAGGAAGAGCAACCAGCAGCAGTGACTACTTGATGTATGGGCGCTTTGAGATACGTGCACTTTCTCCTTTTCGTCGTCCGTTCTGCTGGCGTGATGGGAATGAATAGTCCGTGTGTGTACTCTAGTGTGTGTACGAGTGTGTTAAAAGATGCGGGTGCAACACTCTCTTGGGAAAGGGTAATGACTGTGCCACTAATAGAGAATCATTATAAACAACTTTAGCGGATCAAAGAAAAGATGTATTCATTGAAGTCCAGGGAAGCAGAGGATGAGCAATGCATCAGTGTCCCTTTCAACAACTGCTCTTTGTGCTTTTCCTGAGCACTGCACACATGAGGTCTCTCACAACCTTATAAATGTCCAAACCTGGATTTAATGGCCAGCCTGTTAACTTTTATAGGTGCGTGTAAGATCACGTCCAATAAATTACAATAAACCGAATTTGTATCAGGTGCGCAGAACCTTGTATGGAGAGATAGCATCCATTTCATCTTTTTCCGAGAAGATGCTGTTTATAGGAGATCGGCAAGTGAAGGGCAAACCTTTAATGTGACTCGGATACAAAGAGCAATAGGACATACAGGAAATGCTAAAGAAAAAAAAAACCCTCATAACTATGAGCTGAAGGACAAAACTGAAGATCCAGATCGTCAAACTGAGCAAACATAAACTACGGTGATGACCTTTAAAGGTGGATGAAATAGGTTTTGGACATATTTGTGGAAACAGCATCTAGGTTTTAAGCCTCAGGATGGATGTTTTTGGTGGTTACGTCAGACCGACATTTAAGAAGCTGCACTGCTAGCAGACAAATTATAGGTTGGCTTTCATCACATCCAACTGACTGTGGAGCCTACCGACATTGATATAACTTGTTTCACCATGTTTGAAGTATTTCAAGTCACATTAGCAAGAAAGGTCATCTTTTCTCAGGAAGAATAATGCTTATCTTTATTTTGCTGCTGGTTTTCATTGAAAGGATAGTATCATGATAACCACCAATTGCTACTAAAATGACTTGTCAACCGCATATGACACCAAAATGCTTGATGAAGGGTCTAGCTACAGATATTTAACTCTCTCACAGGTCAAGTTAAGGAGATCAATCTGCCACAAAGAATATTATTACCTACTGGAACGCAGTCTGTTAGTAGAACAGACTCAAACGTGGCAACGGTTGACAAATGAAACCATAAAAATGAGAATAAACAAAACGCCTTTTTCGTAAATTAAATACACAGCTTCATTCTACACCCATCCTCATAGCATTCATAAACACCAGCAGTCCCTTGATTTGGGGAGATGCACGAAACAAAGATAGGAATACAAAAGTCTTGATGAAATTCAAGTTGGGATTTGCTGGTATAATTCAAGCGAGAAGGACACTTAATTTTCTGGTTGCGTCTGTGCAAACAACATTATTACAGTCTGCACGAGTTTGCATGCAACACTTACGTCAGTGTTACGTGATGCTGTTCGATCTGAGCATCTTGAAAAACAAGATAATTGTTTTGAGAATTTGCTGATCACTGATGCCTAAACACAGATTTCAGTGGTGTGCAGATGTTTCTGTGAACTGTAGCAATCCATTCCTTCCTGTTAGCTTTATTTTTTCAATAATCTATGAAAAGACAGCTCTGATTTCTGGTTGATTCTCTCTGTGTACTCATCCACAGAACCACTCTGGACTATTTCAGATATTGTTGTTTTTTGCAAAACCCAATCCCAAACCTTTAATTCTGTCACTCAGAAAGGCATTAAACACAATGACTTCCTACAGTTACAGTCTGCACTGACCTGCTACACCTACACGAGGTTGTCCTTAACATTATTTAGCACTTTAGTCTCTGTATGCATGTGACCCACAAGAATAAGTTACTGAAGCATATGTGAGATAACATCTGAAGTAGTCACACTAAAGACAAGATTAATTAATGGGACAGTCTTGACCAGCACTAATGTAGGCAGAGCTGTCACAGTAGAAAAAACAAGTCGAACATTTTTTTTCTTTAGTTTATTTCAGATTTTGACCGATGATCCTCTCAAAAAAAAAAAACACACAAAGGATTTAGAGAACATCCAGTGTCTGTGAGGTGCACTATATATACAGTTTCACATTAATTGCCCAACATTTATCACTGTCCCTGAGACTCTACGTCTATCTCTGTCATGATCACGATGTAAAATCCCTGCTATTCATTGCTGTTACACAACAGTATTTATGTGTATTTCTACGAGGAATGGAAAAGTGTAAAGATGTGCAATAAATTTCTTCCTGTCATCTGCTGATTTACAGGTCGGGTCTATGTAACTGTGGATGAATTTGTGCATGAGGCAGCATGCTAAGTGTGTGAAAATGCCTGTGGTCATTTTTCATGGCTGAGATTAGGCTGTGTGTGTGTGTGTGTGTGTGTGTGTGTGTGTGTGTGTACCTGTACGTCTTTGTTAAAGCATGCATGTGTAAGCATGCATGAGTGTGAGAATTTTTTCCTCATGGCTCTTGCCAAGCCAGCACTGTATCTATTTCTTTACTTGTTACCTTTAATCTTTAATTACAATGTGGCAGTTTCCCAAAATCAGTTGAGTGATTTAGTTTTTCTTATTTTCCTGTCCAGGCACAGGAATAATGGCAACAACAACTATTAATTACCTCATTTTAGAGATAAGAAAATGGTCAGGAATTGAATTGGCAATGATTACTGCAATGTCTGTGATTTTTTTTTTCTTTCCCAGTTTTATTGGAATTCATTTTTAGATCTTGACTCTTATAAAAAAAAAACCCTGAAACGATCCCCCTGCTTGAACCTCAGATCTGTACCACTGTGTTTAGTGTGCATCTCTTTCTGTCATTTGTCTCTGCTCATTAACATTCAATTTAAAATTTTGCAGGGGGGTGGTGGGGGCACAAACAGCAAGCGTAGATTCATTGTGTTTTTCCTCTCCCCTCTCCCCCCCCCCTCATGAATTATGGAGCGTCTCCATTGGTACATTTAGTCGAACAGCTAGTAAATTAAATACAGAATGCGTTCACGCCACACACGAACAGACCATGCAGAGATGCTGGAATTCTGCTGTTGTGACCAAAACATTCATATGCCCCCCCCCCCCTGTTGTTTCCAGGCACCACTACCACCACCACCTCTCAACAAAGCTACAAGGAACCACTTCCAGTAAAAATGTATCATTTCTTTCTTTTATGCAAACATTACTCGCTGCTAAGAAAGCCGTCCTGATATTAGAGCTATCTACTGCCAAGTGAGTCTATTCAACTTGACAAATCATGTGGTGAAATAGAAACGGTGTAAGCATGATAGCGTTATTCAACACAGACCACGCTCTAATGTAAGTATTATACCTGAAGGCAAAAGAGAAGTTATGACGGACTTTAGTGCAGTACATGATACCCTCCTTGGCTTGAGCGCAGACTTCACACAGCTCCATATTTCTCTCCTGAAAGCAGGCACAAATGTGGGGGGTGCTAGGCATGCTCTTGCTTTCTGATTTATAATGCAATGGTAGTAAAATGGCAGACTAGGATAACATGGGTGCTAACAAATGACTGTAAGACAGCAACTAGCAGCTGTTAATGCTGCAGCCATTAGGCTGAAAAATGAAGCGCAGCAGCATCAGTTATACATTCTGTCTATGCCATGCATTAGTATATGTCATGGTAAATTCACAGTCCATCTATGTTCGTTAATTGTCTGCTGCATAATTTGGCTGCACCAAAATATTCTGCAGGGATTTTTAAATATTCCAATCACAGATGTCTTCACTATTATAAATTTCAATATGATTGTAAAATATATGAATTCCTAATCATTTTGTTGCAAACCAAAGTCACAAAGCTAGAAGAAATATCAATACATCGTCAATAGATGTCAGATGGTGAGGAGCACAGGCAGCTAGAAAATCTGAAGAACCAATCATGGCGCAGTATTGGGCCACCTGAAGTCAACCAGTAAGTACATGTATTCACAGATAAAAAAAATAATTTTGAAAAATATTTAGTGAATGTTGTCACATTACCAGCTCTGTAAAATTGGTCATTTTCTAAAGTTTCATATTAAAAAATAAATTAATTGAATTTTCTAAAGTTTCATAAAACAAATTGAATTAGATTTTTTTTTTTTCATTTAAATTTTTTATGTTATCTAATTTATTATCTGGAGGAGGGGTTAGGGTTATTGTTAGGAGTTTAGGTGCCCCTGCATTCCAGTATTGACAAACTGTCACTGGTCAGGCAGGTCCTCTCTAAAAACATTCTTTTCTAATGAAATGTAACAGTGCTGCATTTTTCACACAACAACCTATGTTCACCATTAAACTCCTGAAACCTGCTTTCAAGTCAATCCTGATTGATGCGCTCCGTATGCGTGTTGGAAACCAATTCTGTAATAGCATTCATTCCAACAGTTTATGAGTGAAACTATAATTTAAGTGTGCAAACCAACTGAATATATTCTTTGTTCAGAAAAATCCGACTGCTTTGACCCATTGCCCCCTTGTTATCGGTGGCCCAGTAACCGTGCTGCTTGTCTGGGAGAAAAAAGAGACGGCACAGTGGCCGTAATGAAAAGAGGACGGAACATGTAGGTTTGCTTTACATGACCAAGGACAATTAGAAGCTTCATTGAGCATGGCCAAAACAAATTCAGTCACCTCCCTCCTTCCTCATTTCCAGGTGACTGAGCCTAAATCCTTCTTCAGTGTTGCAGAGGACACCAAGGACCAATAAGGGATAGAAAGAGCTGTAATTATGAGGGAATTGTCTCAAGTTAAATTGGCCTTCTGCACACCATTTCATGCTGAACGGACGTACGAGGTGAATTTCAAATAGTCTTTTCACTGCATCGTGCAGAGAAAAACACTGATGTTAAGTTGGACTCATAATTGAGTTGTGACATCTAAACTGCAGCGAGGCGCATCGTTTCAGCATTTAGTAAAAGGCGGTGTTTATCTGAGAGAATCTGTATTTGAGCAGCAGAGAAATCAGTGACTCTTTCATGTTTGGGGAAACAATGTCTCCTCCAATATCTTTAATGATGACTAGAACAATGTTTTCTTTCAAACAGGTTTTTCATGGGGGCAGAAATGGCACGGGGGAAAGGGGGGGGGTGTCGGACAATCTTCATTCACTGATTAAAGGATGTCGATGACGGTGAAAGAGTCTGGGTAACATTTGTAAAAATGGTCTTTGAGAGTTGACTATGAAAGCAGATGTTGGCCTTTCATCTCTGCATCTGCATGGACCCATTACTGGGTTTTTGTGGAAAATAATGACTGTGCCTTCCAGTATGATGAGCACTTTTTAAGTGGACCTCATTCTTCATGACCTAAATCCATTGTTCCACCCTGTCAGCGGTGGGAAGAGCAGAGCCATTCATATCCCATAACAAACAGAGTCAGGGATATTTTTCGCCATAAAGCACACATGCCACTTCAGACTTGATGGCAAATATGTGCCTCCTATGAATTGTTTGATTTGCATGAATATTTATGGAATCATAGTGGGAGTTACAGCATGTGAGGTAATTACATTACAGATAAATGTGACTCATGGCATATTTTACAATCTCATGTAGAAATTGGCTATTGTAGAAGAGATATAAAAGCTTCCTTGAATTAATGCCTTCTAAATGAGCTCGGTAAGCAGAGTAAAGGATCTACTTTGAACCAAATTAACCATCCTTGCTTCTGTATTTCAGCTTTTGAGCGGCATTTTACTTTGTTTTTGACTGGAGGAGAAGCACATTCCAGTGCTGCATTCTCATATAAAACCATCCTTTGTGCAGTTTGACAGGATAATGTTGCATTTGTGTGGATCACTGCTGATGATGCTCATACAAGAGGGAAATCATTGCTGCAAACTTCCCTCTAATGTGCCCATTACTTTATAATGACGCCAAGTGTTCAATTTCACAGTGGTGGCATGAATTTGTAATTACCACATATAGATTTCACAGTGTTTCCTGATTGCAGGAGAAACATACTGTACTCACTACCGCCCCGGGTCCAATAACCAGATGTGGAATAGTCTCCAGCTTGCCAGCAGCATCTCTCCCAAATGAGCTTCAGTCGTCTCCGATGGGAAGTGTTTTCCAGTTAGCTATCTTGCAGCGATCAATACTCCACCTCCTCCTATAATGTTCAGAGAAACCCAAACTTCTAATGAGGGACTTTTGTAGCCATGTTCCCCGAGCCCCGTAATGCATGCGGTCAATATGAGAGAGATCTGTTGGTTGAACTCGAGAGGCAAGAGAAAGGGAGACGGAGAAAGGCCATGGTAGTGTTCAATAATAAGCACTAACAGGCATGCAGACAGAGGCTGACCCAGATACGTTTTACCTAAAACTGTCTTCACTATGCTATCGCTGATATTTCATCTCATTTGATGAACGGCTACCGTCTTCTTAATCCACGCTGAGGGATGGAGCACATTATGCTGGATCCTAGTTTGTCAAATCCAGATTTGATTTTTGAAAAGGTTAATGGCTATGCTCGCAAAGATGCAAGGCAAAAAATGTTTAGGATGTGGCCTTCCTGATCACAAATGGGCTAATATTTGCCGATATTTCCTGATGACCTTTGTCAGAAAAGAGCTGATTAAACAGAAGGCAAAGTCGATGCCAGGCAGACAGTGCAGTTTTCAAAAGATGAAGGCCAACGCTATAACTCTTGTTACTGCAGAACTTTCCTCTGCATGTCTGAATCTGCCAGCTGAGTGGAAGGCTACATCCGTGGCCAGATCAATCAAACCCACCGAGAGGTTAATAGAATAAAATCTGAGAGCGCACAGCCAAATAAAATTTTTACTTGACGGACTAAAAGTGATGGATTGATGAACCGACACTGGCTGATTTCCTTTTTTTTTTAAAGTTACTTTAGCTTTACTAATTGATTTTTTCATCAAAGGGTCAAAAATATTCTGCTTTTGTTATTTTTTTATCAACATTTTTGACTACTTATTGCAGAATGCAGCATGTAGACTAAAGTGCACAAATGCTCCCAGCTGCATCCTTACTTCATTGTCAGCGAAGCTGCCTGTTTAATGGAAGCAAAAATTTATGATGTCAACGAATAGAGATTAGAGATTAACTCAGTGCACCTCCGAGTGTCCTTTTCCACAGAATGAATGAGGAATTAACAGCTCCTCCAGAAGAGGTTCCCTGTCGTAGTAAATGTTAAGCTGAGTTTAATGCAGCCAGGTTGATACATTTTGCAGGTCTTAGCGCATTAAAAAGAGATTTAAATGAGCTTTGGTGATCAAACTGCTGGAAGCCTTTGTTCTCCAGCTCGTGATTCATTCAGAGACACCGCGTTCGGACCGTCACTATTTTCTTCCTGTCATGTTACGGGTGTGCGTTCGACGGCGGGGTTCATTTGTGTTGAGAAATGCCATCTGGCTCAGGCGGCGAGAGCTCTGTCAAAAAAAACACAAAAAAAAACAGGAGGGGGGTGGGCCACATGGGAGAAATAATCTGTGTGTAGGTGCAGTGTCTATCTATTGACCTCAGAGAGCTGGAAATGGACTGCAGACAAATTAGGATGTCTCAGAGTCATCTGTCACCTCTAGGAAGCGTGAACAATAGCCACAAAATATGTTCAGGGCTTACAAAATGAAAACCAGGGTCCTGTTATGGTTTATTGCTCAATATATAGTTCAATACTATTATCACAAAAAGAAACATTTATTTTAGCAGACTCAACATATCAAGCATCTGAATCGCACTAGTAAAATAAAATGTGAAAAATAATTGAGCAGGTAGCTGAAAGAGGCAGGAAGTGAGGCCTATGAAGTAGTTGTTGTATGTCTGGTACTACGATTGAAGCCCTTTAAAAACTCCTTTGTGACACACGTAGCAGTACATCACTCTTCTGCCAGTCTCGGAGCGATGGATGATGTAAGGTGGCTCCTTTTTCTTCCCGTCTCAGTTATTACTCCTTGCCTGGCTGCCTGCCAGTGGTTCATGTAAACCGCAGTTGTCCTTGTGGATGTACTTCGCTATTTGGTGTACAAACAAAAGTGACAAATACCTCAAAGCCCAAAAAGGACCATTATCTGCTGCTTCTTATGCGGCACGGCGTCCGTCTTTTTACGACCACATTATGTGCGCTCACATGAAACATGTTTGACTGAAGGAGTGATGAATGGCATTCAATACCAAATAGATGCACTGAAATGTGGCAAGGACAAAAAAAACACAACACCGACCGCTATTGAGAAGTCCGATCATTAATGCCATGCTATGCTCAAGCACTGTTACAATCTATCATGCATCCTCCGGGAATCATTGATTATAAAAACAAGATTATTGGTTTCAGAACAACACTAAAATATGCCTAAATACAGAAGCTGGTACTTTTAGTGTGAAAGGAAATCTATCTGCACTTCATTTCCTGTTTTAATTCAGCTTTTATACAAAAATCATGTAAACAGAGAGGTGCATGATGGTTACATTTCAAAAGAGAGAGAATGAGCCTCTGCTACTGGTTTTCTGTGCAAACATCACCACATGAAAATGAATTCTAGAAGCTGCTTACAAGCGGCGGTCTAAACATAAAGCAGAAGCCATGTGGATATTGATTATAGTTGGATTTCAGCTAACTTTCATTTAGGGACTTTGGTCTGGAGTAAAATGCCATGTCCTCAGTTCACCTTGCTATATTTGGAAATGCATGTTCCTATTACAGATCAAGTCAAGCATACCAGAACATCAACTTTCCATTCGACCACCCCTCCTTTTATATCTTTCTTTCCTCCTGAGTGATACCGTGTCTCATGCCTCTCTGCACAGGTTAACGGAAAGTTGAGACTGAGTTCAATCGATGCTCCAAATTACCAGACGGAAGACATTGGAGCGGTCCATTACTATGACTGACCCACTTAAGTTTTGAGCATCAGAGCCAGCATGTTCCAATCCAGGCACGTTTTTTCTCATCTTTTCCCCCTGTCGTGGTTGGGAATGCTGAAAATATCATACATCAAACCATGGAAAAAAAACTTAATAACAAGTGGATCAAAATACTTCCAGAGCCTCATATTCCTTTCATTACATCATGGCTTTTCCAAGACTGTTTTTTTCCCCGATGTAAACGCTGCATTAAAACTTTGATACACAACATGGCTCATGTGATATAACAGCACTTAGAGTCTTATGAAGCCTCGTCTGGAGATTTTATGTATTCAAAGCTCATAAAAACTGTGAAAATGATGGATTGCTCGAACATTGCATGAGACTCCACATTCTTCCTAGTCTCATATGAATTGAGACGTACAGTAGAGTGGTGAAGAATGAACCTAATGGGTTTGAAGCAAGAGAAAATTGGTACAGTGGCCTCTTTTAGACCTAAACTCTATTTGATGAGTGTCAAGTCAAAATCCTTGGATCAACAGTGGTGACGGAAACGTCTGATTACACAGTAAGTATGGCAGTTGGGAGTGGTTGTGCTTGTATAGTATTTAAAGAGGTTGGATAGTAGCAAAGGACAAAGTTTAAGAAGTTTATTAATCTGTATAATTCTCTCATTTAGAATGTTGTTACTCTATAAAGCTCCTAACATGAAGTAATTATCCAAATAGCAGATCTTTTAAAAAGTAGTTCCTCTTGTGATGTCAAAAGTCAAATTATTTTTATGGTTTAACATCATGTAGAAACCCATTTGTCGCATGCATTATTCAATCCGTTTTGTTTAAAACGTAAATTCACTTTTGAATGTAGCTTTTGGTTTCTGAATCAGCATTTTCAGCACTTATCTTCAGATTGGACACTTGACAGTGTCGCTTTGCACCGGACGGTTATTAGAAACCTCTCTTCTCAGGCTGAAACAGGCTCTGAAAACTTTTATTTCTCACACACACCTACACATACACAGTCACACACACACACACACACACACACACACACACACACACATGCATACCCTCCTCTGATGATATACGTAAGTATGACAAATGCGTTTTGCTGGAAAGCAGTGAAGTGATGTAAGCAGGCTGAGTAAAGATGACATGCGTGCGCCACTCAGATGACAAGCTGCTACACGCCGCGCCTGATGACGGCAGTCTGATGACTCCTGTAAACCATCTGATGGACACAAGATAAGAAAGATGTTGCCAAACTGAACATGACAAACACAAATGGGAAGAACATACACATTGTTTTGTGTAAAAATTTACTGTGTCTTTAAAATTGAAGTAAAAGGAGTCTAATAGGCCTGAGTATCAGACACTATTTTCGACATTGATGCACGTCACAAATGGATATCTATTTAAATATTTACTAAGTTGTTTAAACAGCAGCACTCCAGCTAGTGCTCCCTGGTGGAAATGATGCATTTGTTGTCTTTAAGTCCGGGGTATCAAAATTCATTTCTTGGTCGTAGTACTTCTTACATGATGTAAATAATATCAATAATTCTATTTCTCAATTAATACAAAAGTGAAACAAGTCTGGAATTACACCCAAATGAGTATTTAGTGTTAAAGGCATCTGTAATGTAGGACCAGACCACCTGGATGAGTGTGGATGAAGGACGCCAATGAACTTTGTGAAAAGAGTGACTGCAGTGCCTCATTAGGGTTCAGAAAAAATAAAACAAGCATTCCCAGACAATCTGGTGATGGTGGATCGTTGATTTCCATCTGTAATGAATTGATTCTCAAAGACGTCACACGCAGGGGAACAAATGTGCCCGCATGTGCAGAGTCAGAACACTCACTCATCTAAATGATTGGAGTGAGCCAGACACAGCGTTCTTTGCTGATCTACAGCGCAGTGGTGAAATGTTCTGCTCTTATTGGCTATGTTGCTTATTTTCTATCGTAAATAGAAAAAGCACCAGTGGCATTTACTGTGGCATGCTTCATAGAGGACTATAAACCACAACGTGTTGTCTATGCAAAAATAAAATTGGACTTGCAGGATCAGATGTCATACAATTTTAATTCTACCCTATATTGTTTGTATTATGTGCAGAGCAGTGCTTACCTTGAGGGCATTCTCGTTGAAACCAGACCTTGTAAGCCATTCGAGAGGCTTACACATTCGTATGCTAATGATATAGGTTAATATTTGTTCCCCTGATTTGCAATAATCCAAAGTCCACCTTCTCTAATAAGTTCAATGAATAATGCACCATGCTTATACAATGTTTACAAATGTGTATCATTGGAGATGAAATTCTCCAACCTTGGGTAAGTCAGAGGGAGAGACTCCTGCTCCCTGGAGGATGTGAGAGAGGCTCAAACACATCCAGCAGCCACTCTAATGTGAGAGGTGCAGCTCAATACTTCAAGCCTGTTTTTTTTTTTGTGCACAGAATTTTTTTTAGCACTAATTGCTCAAAAATGCACACTTCACATTTGAGCGATCACCCTTCAGTCAAACTAAGTGGCTAGTGCTTTGTCGGCTTCAGTAAGCACTGCTTCTTCTCCCTGTTTATCACTTTTCATGCACACTGCCGAGCTCCTTTTCTGTTTATTCTAAGCAAAATGCCGTAGGTGGTAATACAAACAATAAAACGCATGTACTGTAACAGGAATCCAGGCCCTGAAGTACTTCAAAAGTTATTGGGAGAATCTCAAAATCAATTTCGGCAGGAAGGCAGTTTGTGTGATAAGGCTGAAATAAGGCTAAAATGATTCTGACAAGAGCGTCCAATAGATCTGGACAGTCTGGAGCCAGTTGAAAGACTTTGATGGAGTCCATTGAAAGAACTTTGCAATACCAATTTGTTGATGTGCTGAGGGCAGAAAAGCATTTCTGTTTCCGATTAGTTCCGTTGTTTGCTTTATGGCGACCCAGCTTTCATATTTTGTCATTTTTACTGTCAGAAAAATTTAAATGGCAAGCTACATTTGGAGGTCATTAGCATGAAAATGTATAGAAGGTGCCACGAGGATGCTCAATCCCCCCGTGGACAGCTATGTGGAGAGAATAAAAAGGACTAGCAATGACAAAATGATTATAAAGTTTATGGGGACCCAGAACTCACTGGCATTCAGGTAAGAAATGCAAATTTGGAGCAGCTCCAGATATGTGCAGACAAGAGTTTTAATTAGTTAATCAGTGTGCGACAGTCCTCTATGTGAAAGGCTGCAATCAGGTCAAGTAGTGGTAAGACAGAGCACACTCATTCATCAGCAAGTCATTTGTCATCTTGAAGACAGTAGTTTCTCCTCTCTATCCAGGATTTTACATTTAAATCTTGCATGAAAGGTGTCATGCATTTTTGTGACCTGGCAAAATAACAGTACAGTATTTTCCATTGCAGACTAAATAAATATGTAAATTATTCTGGGAGACGACGGTTCCTATTTTTCAATAAAGGTCAAATTCACCGAGGATGTTTCCACTAGACAGAAACGTGGCTTCATTTAGGAATGATTTTCTTTTTCTCACTCCATATAATTAGATTTTTTCACATTTGACACAACATCTACAAGCTAATCAATGAATTCTTTTGCTATAAAACTTCCAAATCTGTTCCTTTCCTTGCGGTGATATATGATAAATTATATATTATTCCCACCACCAACTTTCCACCTATAATCTGGATCACAGGCAGAAAAATCCACCCAGAACTTCATTTTTATACTATGTTCCCCTTTTCATTAATTGCTACTGTCAACGCTTCATTTGGGGAGCACTCATTGATCAGTACTTCAAAATAAGAGCATAGGCTTAAATTAAAAAGCAGTAATGATTGCATCATGTTCTTCTTGCAAAGCAAATTTTGAGTATGAGTATTTGCTAATATCATACGTATATTCCAATTTGATTTATATGCATCCTTTATAAATATCATTCATGCAGTGAAAATGCACAGGTCTGAATTGTGTTAATATTCCTGGACTGATTTTCAACCATTTTACTTCTTATTTATTTAATTTTATTTCATTTATTTATTCTGGACATGGTGTGTTGTAGATTGATTTTGTGTACACAGCCTTAGCAGTTTTTTTTTAATTAATCTAAAATAAAGCTGGTTGGTTTGTGATGGATGGTCAAAGTGTCTACATTAAAATTTATTTATGATCCATTTATGCAAAAAGCAATTTGTACACTGCTTTTTTATGGCTTTTTTCAGTTTGCCTTTTGATAACCCTTTTCATTTATCACACTTTTTTGCAGCTTAAAAATAGCAAAAATTAAAACTTACAATCTCTGTAATAGGTTTATGTTAGGCAATTTAAAGACCTGCTGAAAAAAAGCGATGTAGCTTCACGGTACCGGGCTCTAACAAAGCTCCTCTTCCCACCATCCTTTAGCTCAGTTCATCTCAGTTCAGATTCCCTATCTCTGTCAGAGATGCGTGTTTTCATCAGCTCCCCACATGTTTACATCACATATACATTTCTCAGCCAGCGAGAACTAGGGAGAGTTTGGCAACGGCTCACTCTCAATCCCCTCCTCCCTTCAACACATAACACTCCCTGCCACAAAGAGCACATTCCACCCTCCTCTTGTCGAAAGGATACCCATCTGCCCTGGAGCCAAATTCCAGCCATGTTTTCTGGGAACATAGTGCTTGGCTTGAGTAAGCCTCCCCTGAGAAGGCCCAAGCCTCCCCCAAATGGAGCGCAAAGCGCTACAAATTATTGAGGATGCAGACAGTGAAGTCTTTCTTTAAACCCTGACAGGTACTGCTGGGCTATTATCAAGATGTTAATGGAGGAGACAGAGCTGTGTGACACAACGGGGATCGGGAGGGTTTCAGAGGTGTAAATCTTCAGGATGAACAAGCTTTGTTACATCAGCACAGTTTTGACATCATGAATGTTGAATATTCATTCCAAGACATTGTCATTTAGTATCAAAAAAAACATATCAGAATCAAAAAATCATAACCGACAAGGAGAAGTGATTCAGACAGCAGCATCCCTCTGCGTGTTACATTTGAGGATATTTAAGTCAGAATGCTCCTTTTAATCATGTCTTGAGAGGGGGAGGGGGGGCTCTCGGGAGAGACAACGTGTACGAGAGGGTACATTCCTTCCAGCTCTATCAAGCAGGCATGAGAAGATGTCAGAGAGAAGCCTGAGGCTCCTCTGGTGTGGTTAGCTCTTATCTGCACTGATGAACCCTTCTGGCCCTGACCTGGCAACCGTCAGCCGGCTCCGAAGCCCAGCACACGACCTTCTAATGAAAGAAGTGCAGAGGCAGTGGAAGCACTCACATGCTGCTACCGCACATTAGGCAGCTTTCTGAGAAACAACAGGAAGCATTCACTCAGATCTGTCCATGAAACCAATGACATTTGAAATATCTTTTAGCTTAAATGATCTGTGCGCAGCAGTGGAACATTTAGAAATACATTCACTGAAATATTGCACCTTAATCAACACTGGGGTACTTGTACTTTTCCACTTGCCACTCTTAGCAATTTTCTTCTACTGTACTCATTTTACAGCTACTTTTTTGTTTTTTTAAATATAAGCACATGCAATGAAATTATCTGGTCAAGATTTAACCACAGGCTCTCAGCCTGACTGGCTTGTGACATCAGTCAGACATATTTTACTGCAATGCCACAAAAGTGAACTGTTTTAATAATTTTACAACAATATTTCTTCTTTGAGGTAAGGTACTGCATTGATCAAAAAGTGAAGCAAGAGGCAATTTTAGCAGACAACATATCGAGGGAATCCAGGAAATTTACAGCTTCATTCTAGATCTTGAGGCTTGTCAGCTGATCAGATTTGTGCATTCTGTATCCTGAGTCAGTGAGTGATATACAGTTACATAAAAGAATGAGCAATATTGAAAGTAGTACATTTTTGTTGATTATTTTCTTAGAATTATATAACTACTACTCCCATCAAATCTCCCAGTTGAGGGCTGGACACTTAATGCATCACCAAAATGTCTCACATGTTGCGTCTTGTCCTATTCCATGTAGCTCCTTTTAAAAAGACAATTTGATGCCATTTGATGCCTGTCCTGTCATCTCAGAGGGGAAACAAATGACCTCTGTTCTGCCTTTTTAACTGTTTGAAGCACAATACGATCCCGACAGTCAGTCTCAGACTACATAAGAGGGATTATAGCAAGACGAGACGAGAGACAGTCCAAGATATAATCAGGACAAAGAACGGTCAGGTTCTCCCTTGCTTATTGTAGTTCCTGATCAAAATTAGCACGTCTCATACGTGATTATTGAAGCGTCGATGCTGTTCTGTTCATGGATTTGTTCAAAATCACAGAGCTTCTTTTGAACAAACTGAGGAACAATATTTTATGTGGTATTTAACTGGACCGATCGGACTTGAACTGTTTTCTGTGAATCCAACCTTCTATCAGTTTCATCTTGGATCAGCTACCGCTGCCAGAGGCAGAACTTATTTCCTTTGCTCCGTTCCACGCCGTGTCACGACCCCTGACATAAATCTTGTTTGGTGGAGCCTAAGGCCAAAAATCACTACAGCTTTCCAGAATGCATATTAAGTTGTTTAAAAACTAGTTCTGCTGGCCCGACCAGCTGCAACAGCAAAAGACAACACAGTTCTACAAGCGTTTTTTTGGAAATTAATTCTTTATTCTTTTTATTTGATGCTTTAAGAGTTTTCAGTTTTATTCTTGTATCAAAGTACTGCAGGTAAAATGTCTAATGCTATATTTATATTACTGGGATTGTACTTTCTGTTCCATTATTGGTGCTGCAACCCCACTTTACCTAAAAACAAGTCTAGTTTTAACATATGTTTCCGATGAATTGTCTCTGTTATCATGTGAGCTCATGTGAGATTTGACAGCGATATGTTATATAATATATAATTAGGATGTGTTTCCCCTCACATCTTGCATGCACTGCAGTGCTTCAGCTCCTGTTGCAAGTGAAGGGAAAGAGGAGATGAAATCATTTCCTGTTATGGTCTCGCTGTTTCGTTTCCTGGCAACACAACAGTGACATCGGAGAGAACGACATCTGAAATCATCTTTGATCCTTGAACCTTGTTTCCTAATAACCTTCATCACATAGTGCAGATGACACATCAGATCAACTCCTTACTCATAATGAAACTGTGCTGTCAAGCCAGACACACCTATTGATTAATATAATGAAACATTCTGTCTGTCATGGGAGTCGCAGACAAATCAATCAGTTTTGAAGCCCGTTAATCACAAATATCTGACCCTGGTTCGGTCTGTCATGATCATATTTGCATCAATGAGCTCATGCAGCATCGTCTCCTGAACTTTAAATTGTTGGGAAAGCCACACAATGCAATGCATTCACTCATACGCAAGCCTTCTATGATCCAATCTATGTTCAGTGACAAGAAGCTCTATTCCTGTACGTGGGCCCGGTGACAACGTCGTGCAGGATCAATGCGTTCAGCCTCTAGCCCTAAGATGTTCTATTAACAGCCTCACACAGCCATTTAAATCAGTGGGAGGGGATCGATTCAGAGTCATAGCGTATCGATGATGGTCGCTTTTTATGACTGCAATGGTAGCATGAATTTTACAGTGACACTGTATTTAGTGGCTGGAAATTACAAAAGGTGGGGAAAAAAACACATGATGAAATAAATGGTAAACAGAACTGATAAAAAACAGATGTGATTTATTGAAAGACTTTTAGTGTTCTTTTTTTCATTATTTCCATTTTAGACATCCTCAGTTTCACACTGAAATGTTGTACTTTTTGTCCTATTTCATTTTTGATAATGCAGTATGATAATGCAACACTGAAAGTAAAATCAAAGACTTAACAAAAGACAAAGTGATAAACCCGTTGTGAAACATCACTCGACTAGTATTCCTCTTGGCTCTACGGACCATTTTAGCGTATTCCAGTTCATGGCGTTGGCCTTCTGGTGTGCAATTTTATCATCCGTCTCATTTGTAACCTCAGCAGTGAGATTTCTCCTGCACTACCTTTGTGATAAACACAGAGCAACATTTTGCAGCTAAAGAGGCAAAGCTCTCCCCAAGGAGTTGGTGAGCTGAAACAGTGAATAGTGGACGATTCATTGGGTGAGCAGAAGCAAGATAAGCACACACACACACACACACACACACACACACACACACACACACACACACACACACACACACACACACACACACACACACACACACACACACACACACACACACACACACACACACACACACACACAAGGTTTAGTGTTCAGGAAAGTCTATTTTCTTGATAGAATATTGAAAAAGATGATGTGTCTTATCTTGCCCCTTGTGTATTACATTACATTACATTACATTACATTACATTACAGTACATTACATTACATTACATTGCATTACATTACATTACATTACATTTCTCATGTTTTAGTGGCTTTACGATCAACATAGAATGTAACTAAACAACATAGTCCTGTTAGTCTAGCTGTATACTCCATGGTGTAGTGCTGGAGGAAATGATCTACAATGCATGAACCCAGAAGGGGGAAGACTATTGTGGTCACAAAAAAGACCAGAAGACGAAGGATGACCTGACACACGGGTAGGCTGGCCGTAACGGGCCTAATGATAGTACAGGAAACGAGCTCAGCAAAGAATAACTAGAGAGTCTAAAACAATGGACATCCACCCAGTGAAAAACAGAAGTGACTGCTCCTTGTGACTTCAGCTTCTGTTTGTTCCTCCATCACTCCTTGTGAGCGGTAATTGTACAGCAAAACATCCTGTTTTGAGTTGCCTAACTCAATTGAGTCGCTGCAGCAATAAACAATAAGAATATTTCCTAAGCAGTGCAATGGCAAGAATCACAGGGAAATGGCTTGTGACAGAAGAATGTGGCATTTGAAGTTAATGTAGTCTAGCATCTTTTATAGTTGTTCTACTACATCCATATTTATTGTCCTAAACAAGAGGTCAAGCTGACACGCTGTCTCATTTAAGCTGCCATCAAGATGACAGCTCCATAAGGATGTTCTGGAGGAATTGATAAGATTCCAACAGAGTGAGGGAAGGTGAGTTTTATGCCAGAAACTTTGTCATGGAGTGCCCCGGGTCAGGGGGAAAACAGTGGCCACTGTGAGGGCAGATTAAGTGTCCTACTGCTGAAAATACAGCAATCAACTGTGGGACGGAGGAACGAGGCCAGAAAGTGAGTCATGAGTCCAGCACATTTTCCAGCATCAATAACGGCATACAATCCCAAAACCCTAGAAGGAGAAGGGGGGGGGGGGAACAATTGTGGCAGCAGGAAGTGAGGTAAAGAGGCAGGTGTTGCTTCCTGCCACTGAGATACAAGCATGGAGAAGGAAGAAGAATGGGAGATTTAAGGGGGGGGGGGGTGGCAGGGGATTTGGGCTGCAGCAGATGGTGATTCTCTCACTGTGGAGGGAAGTGGAGCTGAGCAGAGATAGGAGGAGAATGGTAAAGAGCGTGGATGGAGGAAGGATGTAAGTGAGTCCCAAGAGGGAGATGAGGTAGCAGGGTTATCCACCGGCTGGGCTGGGCGTGCTCAGTCCAGCCTAGAACCATATGAGCCCAGCAGGGATGGGTCAGCGAGTCAGAGGGAGTGTACGTCTGCTGCAGAATGAAAAGCTCAACTAAGACAGAGAGATAAAGCAAAGTTTGTTTGAATGTATTCATGTCACATCCAAAGATATGTGTGTGGTTTTGTTGGTTTGTTCTGCCACTTCTACGTTTAGGTATTGTTTGAGTTCTATGAGAAGATCAATGTCACTGTCACGTCTGTAAACATGTGACCGGGACCGCCAGCAGGTTAGCATAGTCTGAAGATGGAAATCAGGAGGAATCGCTACCATTGTTCCATCACAGGTACCAAAAGCTGCTTTCTGTCACATCTGAAGCACAAATTGACGCGACGTAGAGGCCATGCAGTCTCTCAAACATATTCCTTTTTCAATTTAACCAGTTCATTACCAGTGCAAATTTATCTATCGCTTGGTTTCGTCATTCATTATATGAAATCATGCTCTCTTCATCTGCTATGTTTTCTCTTCTGGTTTACTTTTATTCCAGACCTGTTGGGAATGTGCTGAACTCACTCTCTGTGACCTAACCGGTAACCCCAACCAGTTATTACTGCCGAGCCTGAGCCATAACCCCTAAAGCAGATCAGTACATTACAGAAAAAAACCCAAATTTGAACTGCATTGAATTTCAACACATGATTGAAAAATGTCATGGGTAGTCTCCTCTCCTCGTCCAGTCATGACATTCACCTCCAGTGTTCTCAGACTTACAAAAATGTGTTTTAAAGTTTTATCAAGGCAAGACATATAGGATAAATAACTATTAAAATAATATTCATTTTAAGATTGTGATGATTCTCTATAGTGTGTCTTCCTTGCCTTTCCAAAGTCTCGTCTGTTGCTATGCCATTGCATTTGTCTGGTAAATTACCCACAATAAAAACAGAATGTTGCAATGCTTTGTTTTTATGTGGATTAAATAAACCCCAAAAAAGGAAAGAAACAACAACATGTTATTGCCTTTTAGAGGTGATGATGAATTATGGCGCAAAAACCAAAAACCAAAATACCAAAAAATGAAGATATTGAGCTTATCATTCAACTCCAACATAATCCACAAAATATTTTATTTGTTTTAACTACTTTCTGGTGCAACTCTCTCTGAATTTTGAATACACACCTCTCTTCATACTTACTTCTTGGTTTTTTTAAGAACAGCTGTGCTGAAAAGCATAATCAGCTTTGTGTCAGCTTTGTGTTGTGCATAAATAAGGTGTGTGAAGCTGGCTGCAAGGAGAAGATGAGAAGACAAGGCGGTGGCGATGGAAGCGCTGGTGGAGGGTTGGGGGCTTCTCTTCAAAAAAAAAAAAAAAAAACTGAAGATAAATCCCTGAAATAGATTTCCTCTCAAAGTAGCAGACTCCTGGCTGCTTCTCGTTGCCATATGGCAGCTGTCTTCAAACGTCTGGAATGACACAGCAAGCATCCTGTTTATTGACTACCAGCAGGAAACATTTTCAATGCTAACAATGTGCACTACTTACAAGTCTCCTTGCTGCTGCCTCTTTTTTAAATGTCTCCCAAAAAATGGGGGGGGGGATGTTAACTTGAGGGAAGCTGTGCATCAATATTCATTCAACCAGAACGTGCATTGTCAAGTAGAAATAGAGACGGTGATGAGTGCTGCATTTATTTGTCATTTACCTCCTGGTATGCTAATATAATGAGGTCTGCACACCAAATAACCAAGGCCTGCATGAATACTGATTCTCTGCCTTGATTCCAACAGCAACTGGTACACAGAAAAGCCAAATACTACCTTTAGGGTTTCTAATTTTCTATTTCCTTGAGAGAATACCTAGTGATAATAGTGGGCTACAGTTTTCTTTAAGGAGGTGAGAAGAAAATGATATTATTCTATCAACATAAGGTGATTGCATTATGCTTCCATGCATACTTCAATAAGCAATAAATCTTAAGGCAGAGTTCCAGCAAAGCTGGACAAAGGTGCTTTATGGCTGATGGTGGAGAGGTGGTGCGACAGTCTCATCTCCCGTTAGAGAGCAGATGAGTCGGGATAGTGTTAAAATTATAGAGGGGTCAGAAAAGGTGGAGAGTTGTGCTCTGTTTTAGCTGAACAACCGATGTTTTCATGTGTTTTATTTCAGCCAGTCTTTTTTCTTTGAAGAAAATACCATCAAAAGGGGTTTAGTGCATGGGCAGTCGCTCATACAGACATTTAACCATGTGCAAACAATTCTCTTTGTATAAGGGTTTTATTACATCCCGCTTCAAAGCGGTGATGTATTGTAATTGTCAGTGTTCGTGTTTGTCTGTTCGTCCATTCGTCCGTTAGTCCACCAAATACCTTTGCAGCCATTGCAGACGGAAAGATGAAACAAAAGGCACATTACTCGGGTGGCAAAGGGCACGAAAATAAGATGATGACCTTAACCTTGAGAAAACTAGGTCAAGGTCAAATTTCAACTTATGTGCACTCAGGAACCGGATAAGATAGAAAGACGAGGGAGAAGGCCCTTGTGAGTAAGACCATAGATCAAAGCTAGTGCTTTGATCAATGCCAGTATGTCAGAGCACTAGCTTTGATCTAAATGACCCTGATCTATGAAAATCATCTGCTTGTGGTTCAATCATTTGGTGACACTTGAATTTAAATGTCTGTGTTTGCTCCTTTTTACTATGTTTGACATAAACATATGATCCTCTGATATGTCTAGGATGATGGCCCCATGGGAGGGCCATTTTTTTAATTATTCATAGTATGAAATACATATTGAGCCCCCTCCTCAAGCACATAGTTTTCAGATGGTCTCTAACATTTAGCTCCTTACAGTATATAAGACTGTTTTTAAATAGAGAAGTCCACTGTGATTTTTTTATGCCGTCTCCGTTTGAGCAGAGAGTGGCATATGATTAAATTATACAAAAATAGATAATGGAAAAACTGAGTTGTCACATGTTTTTAAATAGTTAGAAAAACAGCCCTGAACTCGTGTACCAAAGATCACACCATTCTGCATTTCTGCATTCATCGCACATGCACAAGCACAAGCACAAACAGACCCGCCCTGTAATTTTAAGATGTGTTTATAACAGCATGGATACACTGTATACTAAGACAGAGGAGCGGCAGCATTTCTAGAACACACAGAGTTACATGGTTTCTAAATAGCATGTTTAGTGGAGTGAGTCAGATATCAAGGGGTTACTCCAGGACTCTGGCTGCCTGCCTGGTCTCAACCATAATGCAGCCTTCAACTTAAGCTCAGGCAGTATAGAAGGAAACATGACACAGACTCTGACCCAATGCAACACTCACACTGGAGGCCATGACAACTAATTTTAAATGACGGCTTGCTAGAAGGAGTTTTTGCAGAATACATCCTTTCTCTTCTATGATAGTCTGTATTTTTTTTAAAAAGGAAAGAAATCCACCATGAATCCAAGTGGAATTTGATGGGGTTTTTTCATTTCTATTGAAATTGACCCCTATGAGTGAAAATTCCTCTTTCATTCCATCCCAAGATTGCTTTCCACATTGGTGTTTTTCACATTCATAAAAACAAGAATGTTGGGCACAAATGTCACGGTCGTAATTAAGGGATGTGTCAGTACTGCTGTGTCTCTCCAGGAAAAAGCCGTGAGCCCTCTCTGCTCCTCTCTCTGTGAATGACATTGTTTATGTTTCACTTATCTCTGGCAGATGTTAGCTGAGTGAAATTGAATTCCTGGCAATGAGGGGGAGAGATCACGTCGTGCATCCTTTTTTTTTTTTTTTATGTCTGGGGACAGGATTTCTCCTGGCCGGCCTTGATCCCTTGATTGTCTGCCCTGTGATGTTGTTGGTGGATAATGACACAGGTCGGGGGTGAAACAGGCTTTTCCTGAGTCACAGGGCCAAGGAACCACTGTCTGCCTGTTGGTTTGAATCAGATAGCAGCATCTCAAAAACGCAGAACATAAATGAGCCTTCCAGTTCTTTTTATGCGGCTGTACCACCCGCTGGTGAATCGCAGGTTTCAGCAGCTCCTCACAAGTTTGAGTAAAACACCTATCATACCCGGTTCATAGTTCTTCATATTTCTGTTTTTTTCCACATTATCTGGGTGGACTTGTAAATCTTCCTGAAAGATAAATCCTACAGTGATAAAATGTAGTCAGTCATCTTTATTGGATTCCTGAGACTGGTGTGAAGACGGCAAGATGAAATTGCTGCTCGCAAATAAAAACACGGCGGAGCCCCCCTGAGTGAAAGGCTTTACTCGTATGCTGAATAGCACGCATTTATCTCTAAACTCCAAGATGCTGTTTCTGCTGCAGTGGAGTATTTCCAAACAAATTGTTGGTTAGATGGTGCAGCCCCCCCCCCCCCCTCTCTCTCTCTAGAGAGAGATTTCATGTATTTTGGTCAGAGACCAGGCTCATGTGTCACCTCTCTCTTCCCACTTGTTTACCCAGAGCTGTTTGCTAACGTGAGATGACAACCCTGAAAAAAACATGACTATCAGCTGATATTGCAGAGATCTCCACAAGCATGTGCGGATGACACTCATTACCAGAGCTAGGTCAGGCATAAGCAGAGGAGCTGCACTAAAATACTCCACTGGTCTCATCGTCTTTGACTGAAATAACAATTTTATCCCTATTGGGAGAGTTGTCATAAAAGCATAAACAATTAAGAAGGTAATAAAAAGTATAACAAGAGGATTCGGGAAAGTAATTTGTTCCAAACTAAAGATGAAAATGGATTACAGTTTTTGTCTGAGGTAATTTCCAGAGTCTTATTCCTCTGATAACAACTGAAAGTAGTCCATTGTCTGGTGTGTAGCTGCTGTTATGCAAAACTCTTGTTAAAGGTGACATAAAACTTAGTAAAATCTAGTGGGTCTGTCATGTCTGGTGATCAACTGGTTGCTATGGTAATGTTCATATTCCGGAGATACAAATCATCATATATCAGACTCCCACAAGCTAATAATTAAAAATCAAAGGGAAATTAAATTGTATAAAAAGGTAATAATCTGGTGTTGCACTGAAATAGCAAAAGTCTTCTTTTACAAAAATAACTTTAATTTGAGCTGGAAGTTCAGTTAGATGAACTTATCTGATAGCTCTTTTCAGTAGAATTTGTAGGAAGTAGAATTTGTGATTCAAATAATTTCCAGGCTTCTTCATATGAAGTTGCTGTTTCACAGACCTCAGTGGACACTGGCCATGCTTTGCATGTAAAGAACATGTGAGAGTCATGAGGCAAGCAGCAGTGTGGAATGAGCAGCTCAGTAGCCTCATGGCAAGAAGGCCCTGGGTTTAGTTCCACTGGACCTTTCTGAGGGGATTGCATGTTCTCCTTATTTTTATGTGCTCTTGGTTTTCTACGGGTTCTCCAGCTGAATGAATGAATGAATGAATGAATGAATGAATGAATGAATGAATGAATGAATGAATGAATGAATGAATGAATGAATGAATGAATGAACGAAGGAAGGAAGGAATGAATCAATCAATCAATCAATCAACTTGATGTTTTTCTCTGGTCATGTTATGTATTGACAAACCAAGAATGATATGGAGACAATGCATCCCTCCTACATAATAGTCCATACCCTCGTGGATGAGCATTGAATAATATGCAATGGTCAGTAGTAGTTTACTGTACATAGTAGTGTTGATATACAGATGAATAAATTCCCCATCGTTATATCAGGGACATAAGAATGACTGATAGATTCACAAATATCAGTGTTTCTATCTGCTTGGTCAAAGCAGCAAATTCGTAACCGCTGGCTGGAGATCACATCTACAGAGAAAACATTCTTCTATTAGCCTCTTAGTCATGTGGGTTTAAATTCAAGCCAATATGACAAAATAACAAGGTTGTTCTTCGTTGTTTGGAGTTGGTCCTTTTAAGTCCATCAGTTACTTGTAATGTGTACAATAGACTCATGTTAAAGAACTAGTTCAGCACTACTGCTGTTACTCTGTGACCCTGAAGTATTTCCTCTCTAAACAGACAGCTAGAACTGATATCTTAGTCATGCTACTGGTTTAACTGATATACTGGTTTTTGCTTACAATAATACTCACTGTATTTTCAGTAGACTCTGGTAAACCTTATCTAATTCTGACTTTTTAGGAAAGAGACTCTGACATCACATTGTGATGTGACAGTCTCATGATCCTACCGTCCCATGATCTTATTTCATTAGTATCAACTTTTATCTACTGGGGTGTAGGAAATCAGTGGAACACACTAAATACTTTGCTCAGATTGCTGAAGGTAAAAATCTATTTAATCTGGAGTTGGAGAAATCTGGTCTGGGATTTTGGTCAGCAAAGATGTTCAGCTCAGATGATCAAAACATGTGAGGCCTTTGCAGTCCTAAACCTCCAGATCTGCTCAGAGATCCATCAGGACTGTCCGGATTCATATCGAGCATTTATCAAATTTTAAGATTTAAAATCTGGATGATTACATCAGTACTTTCTGATCTGAGTGAGCAATCCCTAAGGTGCTGATTGGGCATCCAGCTCTCACTGGGGCATAACAGTCCTTGAAGATCTTGCACATAGTCTCATCCAGACTTGTGATTTGACTTCTCACCCCAAGTTGTTGCACCACGCTAGCCTCCTCTTTGTTTACAGCTCTGTCCCTGCGAGATCACCTGAGAGAGATTATTCCCTCTGGCATGCCATGAAAATCTTTATAATATCCCATCGAGCGTTGCCATTCCTTTCAAATCTCATGTACATGTTTGAGATTAGACAGAAGATATTTCTCCTTGTGTTTGTGATGGTTACAATTTGAAAACTCCTGTAGTCTGAGTTTAACTAAACTCCAATTTGATTTATTATCATCTTTTTAACTAATATAAATTGTGCTCTCAGCTTGTATTGGATTGTATCTCTGCCAGCCTTCATGCACTGGCTGTTCACCAGCAGTCATAAGACTAATTCTCTGCTAATGCAGACCCTGACTGTGCAGCTATATATTATCTGTAACCGTGAATACAGTAATACAGTGTTTATCTGTCCTTGACTATACAGATGATAGGCCCCTAAATGGAGCAGCAACAGTTGGCATACTCCCAACTTGAGCCAGTTAATAAATAAAATCCCTTTACTGTAATAATTCATCCAACATATCTTGTCTGGGCATCACACGCATACAGCAGCGCTCTCTGGAAACGGCAGCAATGAGCATGAAGGTGCCCTTCAAGATGCCTGAATAAAACGCAAATTCTTTACATTGAAAAAGTGCCACCAGAACTAAACCTGTTATACTTTCAATTTGATCCCTTGTAGCATGAAGTTGACCTCTTTATCTCTGCCACAGATTGAATTGAAGTAGCAGCAGGAGTTTATGTGGAGGAGACTTATCATTCACAGCTGCTTTTTAGGGGCCTTGGGTTTTAAATACACAGATAATGGGAGTGAGGAAGGCACATTATTAAGGAGAGCGTGGGGAGCAGAAGGGTGGTGCCATCAGTCAAAGAAGACATTAGAGATTTAGATCAATCCTGTTATATAGGAAAGTGTATGCACAGAATGGCTGATCTCCATATTCATATGTGCAACTCTGTGCAATGTCATTAATAATCCAAAAGATAGTCCATAAACTCAATGGTGAAGCAATGGAAATTCAATATGAGTAAGGGGACGGTGTGGGGCCTTAAAATATGTGGGGGTTTTGATTAGGGTACACGGATGGGGAAGCGGATAAGAAGAAGATATAAAAGCAGCCACACATCTGCATCCCCACAGGAGAGCTTTTGGAGAGGCAGATGAATATGGATTCCCATTAGAAAGCGAATAGTTCATATCCAGGTGATTTGTTACCAGACATCAGCAGCTCAAATCTCTCCTCCCTTCCTCAGGCAGCGCCACTGCTCTTCCAGACACCCCAGATTAAAAATACAGTTGAATGAAGTGGCAGGTGGCAATCACTCCCCCAAATCCTCTCACCCCCGACCCCCAAACCATAACTTATGATTTGAAGTAAAAAAAAAAACACAGGTGTTTGTCGGTCACAAGCTCATTCTAACAACCTCTGATGAAAGGACAAGAGATGAGTGTATGAGATGAAAATATATGCTGGTGCCCGGAGCGAGCATCTGCAATGAGACTTCATAACAAGACACCATAAATAATAACCAGCCATTGCTCGAGCAGTTTTTTTGACAAATGCTTGGCGGCATGCTCCAACCTGCATTGGGTTTGCGTAACGATGCTCAACTGGAAGAAACAAACGTATTTTGGGTTTGGGAAGAAAGATGTTCTCACAGTGCAAGTGTGGTTGACCTGGTTTCTCAAAATAGGGCCATTAACACTTCACTCCAAGCAATGACACAAGCGCAGAATTTAGTGTGTGAAAACTTTTTCCATCATGACTTGTGTGTGAACGTATGTGTAACCCAATATCAGTCCAATCGGAATACATTTCCATGGCTTCAGCGCCTCAGTGGATGGCGAGCCAAGGTCAACATGTTTGCACAAGGAAGGCATACGTCAAGGTCAAAAGTTTATCAAAGGAAAAGAAAAACCCCTTTCAGACCTGAACACACGGACAGACAATGGACAAAGATGGAGATCACAACTAGACAATGCAGATGACCTCAGTCATTCCGCCACATTCACTCCTTTTTCACTCTGTATCTTCGCACCCTTTCTCAGTGTTTTCTCATCAAATCAATAGGAGTCATATGGAACGACTGAGTTGAAATGACCTGGAAACGTAATGACAAAATATCAATAGGTGCAGATAATGTGGCTGCAAATGTCTTTATTGCTATGACTGTAATGGAAAGCTATTATCATTTTACTGCTAAATTCCCTAAACAGTTGTAATTGCAATATTATATCTTATTGCAGGATAGTTGTGATATTTGTATTGATGCAGCTTCTATGCTTCCTATCAGTGGAATGAGCAAACAGGGAGAAATTCCCTAGCATCCCCTGTTTATAAAGGTAGGTGTATCTTGTAACATGTTTCAACACAAACCTAAAAACAAAACAAAGATTTTTTTTCCACCTCTTTTATTAACTTTAGCCTAGTCTTCCAGTGACAAGTCCCAACGACACCCATGCTGTTTAAGTATCCCATTCAGTCCATGTAGTGTTTCCTGGCTGCAGCGTGTTGTTTGCATACGACAAAGCTGGAGTTCCTCAGGTTTTGTTGAGCAACTGCACAGAGATCAGCATGTGTGTGTTTACAGTGGGCTGAGCTGATGATTCCTGAAAGGCATTTCAGATATGCAGGTGTTTGCGCATGTTTGCTCACGAGCGCCTCACCCTTTCCATTGCTGCCTCCCATGGTGCAGAACTTCCAAGAAAAACAGAGAGGGGCAAACATAAACACGGGATGTATGGATTGAGGAGTCTGAAGCTGTGTTATATAAGCCAGGACTATTCAGCTGGGAGAGTGTTTGGAGGTTGGCACAATACTCTTGATCTACGTGCTTGAATGGAGGTACAACACCAACTGACTGTCATAACACCTGGCTTGTTGCAACATGCCGCATTTGCACTTGAATGTGCTCACATTGGGATTTCTATAGTGTAGTATTTCAAGTATGTTACACAACATGCTGTCTTGATGCTAGAAGCAGCAATGACAGATGTGCACATCTTTGGTTGCATTGAGTATGAACTCAACACAGAGGGGAACTACATGCTAATGCAACATAGATCGATTTATCCATGCATAGTTTGACTGTTTTATTATTTTATTCATGCTGCAGAATAAGGAGCGTCTCCATTTCTGGTGTAGCTTGGAGAAATGACCACAAGGCATTTTGCAATTGTTACTCTGCCAATTAAATCACTTCATCAGACTGATAGAGCTGTTGTTCATCTAATTGGTAGCCACAGGCCACGCTGGAGCCTCACCACTCTGGCTATGGCACAGACTTTCATATAAACAAGTTTTGACAAGTCCAGTCTGCATCTGCAAATCTTCTCAGGAATGTCTCATTACCTGGCAAACAGTGCTGCAGTTGTGTCTGCTATTAATCTCAGACCCTTTGTGAGGTTGAACACTGAATCTGTTTTAGGTTGAAGTTATTCTTCACCTGAAAAGATGTTTCACTTTTTGTTACTTTGCTTAGACGGTCTTTACTGTGCAGAATGTCTTACGTGAGTTATATGCAGAGTTTGGTTCTGGACACTTTGACAAATTGTCTGTTTTCACCTTCATCTGTTGAAGGAGGTTCCTCTGGATCCACCTGTATATATCCATCCATCCACCCATCTTCTTTCACTTATCCGGGGTCGGGTCGCGGGGGCAGCAGCTTAAGCAGGGAAGCCCAGACTTCCCTCTCCCTAGCCACTTCGTCCAGCTCCTCCGGGAGAATCCCAAGGCGTTCCCAGGCCAGCCGGGAGACATAGTCTCTCCAGCGTGTCCTGGGTCGTCCCCGGGGCCTCCTCTCGGTATGACATGCCCGGAACACCTCACCAGGGAGGCGTCCAGGAGGCATCCTAACCAGATGCCCGAGTCACCTCATCTGGGTCCTCTCGAAGCGGAGGAGCAACGGCTCGACTCTGAGTCCCTCCTGGATGATCAAAATTCTCACCCTATCTCTAAGAGAGAGCCCGGACACCCTGCGGAGGAAACTCATTTCGGCCGCTTGTATCCGGGATCTTGTTCTTTCGGTCACGCCCCACATCTCGTGACCATAGGGGAGGGCAGGAACGTAGATCAACCAATAAATCGTGAGCTTTGCCTTTCGGCTCAGCTCCTTCTTCACCACGATGGACCGATACAGAGTCCGCATCACTGCAGACGCTGCACCGATCCGCCTGTCGATCTCCCGTTCCATCGTACCCTCACTCGTGAATGGGACCCCGAGATACTTGAACTCCTCCACTTGGGGCAGGATCTCATCCCCAACCCAGAGAGGGCACTCCACCCTTTTCCGACTGAGGACCATGGTCTCAGATTTGGAGGTGCTAATTCTCATCCCAACCGCTTCACACTCGGTTGCAAACCGCTCTAGAGAGAGTTGGAGATCACGGCTTGATGAAGCCAACAGCACCACGTCATCTGCAAAAAGCAGATGCAATACTGAGGCCACCAAACCGGACACCCTCAACGCATTGACTGCGCTTAGAAATTCTGTCCATAAAAGTTATGAACAGAAAAGGGCAGCCTTGGCGGAGTCCAACCCTCACTGGAAACAAATCCGATTTACTGCCGGCAATGCGGATCAAACTCAGATACATCAGTCATACAGGGACCGAACAGCCCTTATCAAGGGGTTCGGTATCCCATACTCCCGAAGCACCTCCCACAGAACCCCCCGAGGAACACGGTGGAATGCCTTCTCTAGGGCCCACAAAACACATGTAGACTAGTTTGGCGAACACCCATGCCCCCTCAAGGACTCTGTGGAGGGTGCAGAGCTGGTCCACTGTTCCATGGCCAGGACGAAAACCACACTGCTCCTCCTGAATCCGAGATTCGACTTCCCGATGGACCCTCCTCTCCAGAACCCCTGAATAGACCTTGCCAGGTAGGCTGAGGAGTGTGATCCCCCTGTAGTTGGAAAACACCCTCCGGTCCCCCTTCTTAAAAAGGGGGACCACCACCCCAGTCTGCCAATCTAGAGGCACTGTCCCCGACGTCCACGCGATGTTGCAGAGGCATGTCAACCAGGACAGCCCCACAACATCCAGAGCCTTTAGGAACTCCAGGCGGATCTCATCCACCCCCAGGGCCCTGCCACCGAGAAGCTTTTTAACCACCTCAATGACCTTAACCCCAGAGATAGGAGAGCCCGTCTCAGAGAACCCATACTCTGCTTCCTCATGGGAAGGCATGTCGCTGGAATTGAAGAGGTCTTCGAAGTATTCTCCCCAACGAGTCTCAACGTCCCGAGTTGAGGTCAGCAGCGCCCCATCACCACTATACACAGTGTTGATGCTGCACTGCTTCCCCATCCTCAGACATCTGATGGTGGACCAGAATTTCCTCGAAGCCGTCTGGAAGTCTTCCTCCAAGGCCTCACCGAACTCCTCACACGCCCGAGTTTTTGCCTCAGCAACCACCAAAGCTGTATTCCGCTTGGCTAGCCGGTACCCATCAGCTGCCTCAGGAGTCCCACAGGCCAAAAAGGCCCGATAGGACTCCTTCTTCAGCTTGACAGCATCCCTTACCGCCGATGTCCACCAGCATGTTCTGGGGTTGCCGCCACGACAGGCACCGACCACCTTACGGCCACAGCTGCGGTCGGCCGCCCTGACAATGGAGGCGGCCGACCCTGGATGTGGGAGAAGTTCTGCCAGAGGTGGGAGTTGAAACTCCTTCTGACAGGCATTCCCAGCAGACACTCACAATACGTTTGGGTCCAGATGGAGTCCCTAGTGGGAGCGCTCTCCAGCACCCCCTCCAAGGACTCCAAAAAGGGTGGGTACTCTGAGCTGCTGTTTGGCGCATAAGCACAAACAACAGTCAGGACCCGTCCCCTCACCCAAAGGCGGAGAGAGGCTACCCTCTCGTCCACCAGGGTGAACCCCAATGTACAGGCGCCAAGCCGGGGGGCTATAAGTATACCCACACCTGCTCGGCGTCTGTCACCATGGGCAACTCCAGAGTGGAAGAGAGTCCAACCCCTCTCGAGAGGACTGGTACCAGAGCCCAAGCTGTGTGTGGATGTGAGCCTGACTATATCTAGTCGGAACTTCTCAACCTCACACACCAGCTCGGGCTCCTTCCCTGCCAGAGAGGTGACGTTCCACGTCCCAAGAGCCAGCTTCTGTAGCCGGGGATCGGATCGCCAAGGTCCCCGCCTTTGGCCACCGCCCTCAGCCACCGCCCAGCTCACAATGCACCCCACCCCTATGGCCCCTCCCACAGGTGGTGAGCCCAAGGGAAGGGGGACCCACGTTGTCCTTTCGGGCTGCGCCCGACTGGGCCCCATGGGTGCAGGCCCAGCCGCCAGGCGCTCGCCTTCAAGCCCCGCCTCCAGGCCTGGCTCCAGAGAGGGGCCCCGGTGGCCCGTGTCCGGGCAAGGGAAAACGTGGTCCATTGTTTTTATTCATCAAGAGGGGTCTCTGAGCCATCCTTTGTTTGGTCCCTTACCTAGGACCTGTTTGTCATGGGTGACCCTGCCAGGGGCACAGAGCCCCAGACAACTTAGCTCCTAGGATCATTGGGACACACAAACACTTCCACCACGATAAGGTGACAACTCAAGCAGGGGCTGTATATATAGGGAGGATTTTATAATCCACATGTTTGACAGCAAATTTAAATAAGTGATTTAGAAACTTGAAGCTCTCAAATATGGACTTTGGACACAGATAAACGACAACACCCAGCAAACCTTTCAAATATGGGTGATTCCATTGCTTAAAAATGCTTCTTTATGGTTCCAGATGTGACTCTGAACAATGAACTGTCAGGATGGAGTGAGGACGGCTGAGATTAACCAAACACAGACTCTCAGATGATAATCTGTTGGTGACAGGACTTCTGGAATTTTCACTCTCCTTCTCTGCCGTCATGTCCATACCTGCACCACAACCACTGGGTTTGAATGAATGTCAGAATGTTGTGTGTCATATGCATAGCTTATTTGGATTTCCTGGTATTACAGTTCCAATTTGAGCATGCACATCCACTTCACCTCTGTACTGTCTCACCTTACTCTGTCTTTTCCTAAGTTTGCCTGAAGTTGTCCTGATGTTTAATTCTTCTCTTTCCATTGCTGCTGATGGAAGACCACTTTGCGAGACAAAGATCCACCCACAACATGTTAGATTAGGAAATCTAAAGAGACTTTATGTATTTATTCAGAACTCAATTAATAAATGTGTTCATTGATAATTGTCATTTTATTTTTTAATACTTAAAATGACGGATGATAAATTATCCTAGTTTTGTCCTTGTGTGATCGTGATCGCAAAAAGCAAATTTTTTTTATCAAACTTGTGCACAAAACCATCTCAAAGGTCAAGTACAAGTCACTAAAAAGTCCAAAGTCAGCAACCTTGTACCCTTCAACTGTGTCACCCCGCTTCACAGCAATGACAAGTTACCAGCAGGCAGTAGATGTTTGAGCATGTCCCAGGGCACCTGCTGGCACTCAAACACACTTCACATTTCCATCCAAAGTGAGGCTCCTGCTCCAGTCGTTCTCCCACGAGCTGAGAGGAGGGTGGTGGCAGTGAGAGGTGGGGTGAAATGAGGGCAGTCATGGAGGGAGGAGGGGTGGGCTAACAGGCAAACACTAAAGGTTACTTTCCTATTTCACGTCAAATATCAAGGACACCAGTAATTACCGCATAGAGTTGAGAGGTTCCGACACCGGCATAGGGTATCTCTTCTATCTGACCTTGTGATAGCCTGGACCAAAACGCTAGAAGCCCCTGCAGGAAGGGTGACTCTAGAAAGTAAAAAAACAAAGAAAGACAGCAACTTGAAGATGACACTTACTAATTACGACGCTCCCTATGTGCACTGTACCCTAATTGTATGTCAGGAGGTGTCCGGCTTTGCTGTCTCTCTGGCACCAGGATATATCTCTCTCCCTGGATTTGATCTCATTGCTCCGCGCAAACACGGCTCACTCTCTTCACTTTCGCCAATGTCACGACACATAATGCAAGTTAAGGAGCCGTATCGGCTGTGTAAACTCAAGTTGAAGGTTAACTGGAACACGTATGAAGTAGCAGAGACGGATTAAGAGAAAAAAATAAGCTGAAAACTGGTCAGACACACAGAGGAAATTCACAGCGCTTATTAACATCCCTCTGCTAGTCAGTGTTGCGTGTGGCTGTGGCTGCAGAGTGAGCTGAGGGTGTGAGGGTGTGAATTTCTACTTGTCTGCTTTGTGGGTGGGCAAAGGGCCCGGGCTGCATGTGCTGCCTGGGCTAATGCAGAATCAACCGAGAGAATTTGATCCCTGTTTTGGAAGACCAGGCGTATTGTTAAATTCCCGGATTAGGCGGCTGTAAAGGGAGGGAATGTTAACTGTGCTGGTCAGCAAGCTCGGCAGGGATCAGCATGCTTACTGAGGCCGCTCTAGGCGGCTGTCACCAACCGATAGTGTGAGATGACATGACGACCAGCTCAGTTGCTCCCCATTGACCCACATATCACACCTCCGTACAGAAAGCCCCAAATAACTGTGCTAAAATCTGCCGTGCCTGTTAATTAATTCTCACAATTGGTCAGCTGGCTGCGGGGTAATGTTGGACATGCCTTAACTGCATATTTGTCCTGGCTGAGAATTCGGTGCTGTGGTCTGGAAATGAGGAAATGAGCCAGCTTCAAACGAGATAAAGAGCACACTCTCTATGAATAAATGTGTCAGGAATATGTTTACAGCTGAAGCGGCTGGGCTCAAAATAAGAAATTCCAGCAATATAGCACACCTGTGCTAAGAATAGCCGCGATGCAAAGCTGTAACTGTGGCATGTACGAGAGGTGTGCATATCTTAGAAAGGAAGCGAGGAGTGGGAAGTCTCAAACAGAGAATGATCAATTAGGAAGCCGCTCAGGTAGCCCACGCGCTGTCATGACTTATTTGGGTTGTTGTTGCCACTGCTGTTGTTTATTGAGCCCCAGCCATTAGAGTTTGTTGGGGATGAGGTGGTGTTGTGCATCTGTGCTTTTGCCCCCCCCAATCCTCCTGTTTTTCCCTGGGGAAGGCAGCCATGTCTCCATTCATTACAGGCCGTGTGTTTGAGGCGAACGGGCTGCTGTGTGTCTACGCTCACGCTTTTCAGTCCTTCGAATGGCACCCGCTCCAAGTTCTTTCTGCTTGTCTGCCTGCTCAGTATGGGACTGCTTTGCAGATGGGAGGCAGTGAGTTGTGTTATTGCTCTCTGGGGCATTGCCCTGGCCCTGTTGATCTGTCTGTTTACCTGTCTGCTGTAGTCTGCCAGACTGTCTGTCCGTCTTTTTGTGTCACCCTGCATTTGCAGCACGGTTGGCCTTGTGATGCGAGGCTTCAAAATGACACTGGTTTGGGGCTGGTGACAGATAAACTCACACACTCTTCATATTAGTGTCAGCATCTTGTGCTGTGGAGTTACTGAGTCTTGGTCCATTGCCTGCTGGGGCAGCAGCTAAGGTGCCCGGGTAGGGCCCATGAAAAGGCGTCATTTAGTTTTAGAGAACCACATGTTGTCACCCACGGGTGGCTTCTGGGCGCTTTGTTTTGTTTGTTGTAGCTTGACTGAGGTAAACAAGCTACAACATTCATTCTGCATACTGCTGTGCTGAAGTACAGCTGAGTTAGTATTTTAATGAATGCAACATCACACCTACTTCACTTCATTTCAGCAGGAAATATTACTAAAGCTTTCTTTATTTGAAACAAAATCAATAATGACTGTAGAAAATGTGTTGCATAACAATACATACAGAAAATTAAAGAGCAATAGCAAATGTGTATAACGAATTTTATCACAGCCAGATCTGTGATATAATATATTGTATTTTGCTCATGTTTCCAAGCTCTTTAAACAGCAATTGTGTAAATTTTGCTGAAATAAATAGTCTGAATAGGTAAATGCATTCAAAGAGCAGAAGACTGAAACTTTATTTGAACAATAGAAGCTAGAATCAAGCTGTCGGAGCATTAAGACAAGAAACGGACAAATGCCTAAAATGTTGCTTTGTGCAGGTATGAAACTCTAATCTCTCAGGCTCAACAGTTCACACAGTGCTAAAAAAGGTACAATGTGGTTTTACAGGTTTCATTTCAGGGTCACTACATTTATTGGTCGGGTACAGTAGCTTCTGAGAGTCTTTGTTACTCGGCTGTTGACACAAGAAAATTCCAGAGATTAAACAAACGAGGTAAAAAGTCTTGACTTTAAATCGCATGTCAGGCTGATTCTCCTTTTTTTTTTTAATTTTATGTGTTTTTATGCTGAGCTAAACTACCCAGCTGCAGGCTGTTGCTTCATATCTGGCATACAGGCATGAATGCATTATCGATTTTTCCATTTTGCTCCAGGTAAAAGAGCGCATGAGATTATTCAGCGACAGTAGCAGAAGTACAGTATATTCTAAGTATAATTAGTAACAGGATGTATAGGAATGGCTGCAGTAACAGTAGAGGAAGAAGTTAAAAGGTTGAAAATTGAGAGCTTGTACATTTTTTATATAAATAACATCTTATATTGACATAAATCATTAACATTTCTTCCTTGAAAGGAGGCTATAAACTTCAGTAGTCAGATGCCAACATCCATTTGACACATAATTACTGCAATTAGTAGGCCTATGTACAGTTTACACATGGTGTATTTAAGTCAGTCTTATTCTCTGGGGCCTTGGGGTGGTGTGATGGCATAATTCACCACTCAGACTGTATTCTCGGAAATCACTGTTTGGAACAACAAGCAGTCATGAGTTATGAATGAGTCACTCTCAGCTCGGCAGAGGTATCAGCTGAAGGGAGAGGGGTGAGAGAGAATCCCGAGCATTGATGATTATTATCTTATTGCAGCAGATGATGATGTACAAACAGGAACACATGTTGTTTAGCAGGAACCTTAATGAGTATTTATTGAGCTTATGTTGGCTTTGTTATTGCTGGCTTAAATGGGAACTGAATCCTGCCGCGTACGGGTCACCTTAGATCAAAGTGTTCACTGAAGTGTTCACTCTCAGAGGATATCCATTATGTAAGCTTGGGAAAATGGCCTTATAAGGGCTAAATGAGAGGTGCTAACATGGTAACGATTATGTTAAAGAAACTCACAATGGAGCATAACAAAAGTAATGGCATAATAGGTTATGATGGGAAACAAGGGGTTTCAGGATAGGATTTCCTTTTGATAGGGAAAGAACACACACACACAGTGAAGGGGGAGGGCAAAAAAGGGGAGGGCCTTGTGAGAGGAAACGGCGATGACACACAGATCAAATAAATGACATAACTGTACAAAGTTCAGCTGTGTTCACCAGCCAGTGAGGTCATAGTGGGTAGGATTTGTTACTTTGGCAACAGCAAGCTGTTAGCCTGCCCACTATCTGTTTCCTAATGTACAGACGGGCGCTGAGTCAACAAAGCCAGTGTTTGGAGTCAACCTTTAAAAGTCGCGACCTTAGCAAAAGGTGCAGCAGAGCTGATGAGTTTCCTATACAGTCCAGATACGTAAAGTTCACACTCTGCATTAGCTGCTGTTGATGAGCTCCCCTGGCAAATACACAATTATAATAAAGTAGCTCCTCATAAAGATTTTCCAAAGTTCAGTCTTGGCGGTGCCATAAACTTTCCTCTGATGAATCTTATTCTGCATGTGGATTCGTACAAAGAAGCAGAATCTTAATGTGGTGACCAAAGGCTTACTCACATGGCTGCTGCTCCAGTTTCACTTTAAATGTGTCTTACAATGAGCCATGACAAACTTAACCAGGTGGGAAAAAAAAGTTCCACTTTGTGTGTGACTGTGAAAACAAAAGCATTTCTCTTTCCTTACATCTCCTTTGTACTCCCATTCAATCCCGGCAGCAAGAGCAGCAGAGGAGTCAGATAACTTCACGTGAAACTAATATGTGGCCCAGATCTGCAGCAATAAAGTACAGATCTCAGTTTGGATAAGTGTGATAAGCAAGCAGTAGAGTCGCTGTATTCACAGCCATGTGAGGACAAAGACCCTCCGAGCAAAAGCCTGCATCCCGGGTCAGTGGCTCAGAGATAGAGGTGATTGACCCTACAATACCAAACATACTGTATATCTGGGACCAGATTGGAATCAGATTGATTTTATTTATCAAGACCCACTGGATCCACCATATTTGAAAGAATAATAACAAACGACCAGTTTTTTAAGTAAAGCATTAACCTGAAGGGGAAAGTACACAACTCACCGAATGATTGATTATGTACAACCCGGCGAGAATGTTAAGTCACCAAATTATCAGGGGTAATGAATGTTATTTTTTGTCTGTGTCTGTGTCAATGAAATCAAAACAAAACAAACAACATACTGTATATATATATATATATATATATATATATATATATATATATATATATATATATTCACGACATCACCTCATCACAGATTTTTGGGAGGCAATCACATGATACCGTACCGCACATTCTATTGGCAGACGGCATCCGGAAGTGGACTACGTTCCCTGACTTTCAGACATCTGTGAGACACAAAAGTGCTTAAAACAGTCAAGAGTGTGGAAAAGGTAATACAGATAGAAAGTGGTTTAATATCAATATGGGGAGGGTTCATAAACATTTAAATTACCGTAAATAATAACATAAATAGTTCGGGGAATCGCGGAATTCGTTAATTGCGTGTGTTTCCTGGAACGTATTAACAGCGAGTAAAGAGGGCATACTGTGTGTGTGTGTGTGTGTGTGTGTGTGTGTGTGTGTGTGTGTGTGTGTGTGTGTGTGTGTGTGTGTGTGTGTGTGTGTGTGTGTGTGTGTGTGTGTGTGTGTGTGTGTGTATATATATATATATATATATATATATATATATATACTGTATATGTGGGAATTCTTTTGAGAGCTGAGACTTCTGAATTTTTTCCCACTATTTATAAACGTTATAGACTTCTACACATCTATGCAGTGTTTTGTAGTAAAGGAAGGCTGTCTCTCCTGGGACAAAGTCATATAATCCATACGGTTTTTTGAAGTAAAGCATTAACCTGAAGGGAAAAAGTACACAACTCACTAGCTGAGAGAATCATGAGACAAAATACTTCAGAATCTGGGTGGCTTGCCGCCTCCAAAGGAAACCCTGCACTACTGTGGATTTTTTTTTTGCTGGGATTGTGGAAAACGAGAGACTTTAAGTGCCACAAGTCTACACACAAGAAGACAAATAACACTATAAAAATCAGAGGGTTTGCTGTTTTATAAGGTAGGTGGGCTGCCTTGCCCAAAATAAAGACCACCCTACCACAAAGTCATACCCCTACCCATGTTTTTTAATAAATCATTAAGCTTCATTAAAAAGAGGGTGGCTATCAATTGGAATTTTTGAATAAATACATTTGACATATAAATAAATTAACCTGATTTCATTAAATTAGGTGTCAGCCAATTCTATTTTTTTGTGTGTTCTATGAAACAATCTGTGTCACTTTGATTCATGCATTCTGTATCCTGCCCACTAATGCTGATCGGAGATCCTCCATCACAATCTGAGAACAGCACATTCAGTTCAGTGTGTTTATGGTCATGGTAACCCGATCATAACCCCTGCCACCCCACTCCCCTTTCTTTCTCTTCAGCACCCAAAACTGTACAATGAACACATCCCAGTTCACTAATCAGTGGGTTGGGTCTGTGTTTATACCGTGGCCTCGATAAATACCACCCCCGAAACAGCCACAAGGCGCTGGTTCCCACAGAGGTTGGCTGAAAATAATAAAATACTTAACATTCCTCCACCCTGTGTAATGGTAGTAGCCTTTAGTGCAGAGCTGGCATCACTGAAGGGAAAAACAACTAGGAGCCCCTGAATGCACCACCCTGTGTGAAACAATGACCATTGAACTGTCCTGCAGATTTTCCAGCACTTTTAAGATCTAGCGCTGAAATTTCTCCCTGCGTGACTGCAATGTTCAAACAAAGCTCTACTGGAAATCTTTTGCCGGCACAGTGTGTTTCCGCATTTTCTGAATCTGTGGTTGGTAAGAGTGAATAAGACTCAGTTTAGAGGGGGGTACGCGTTCTCCGCTGTTTGTTTTTCCAGAAATGTTTATTTGTTACATTTGAGCAGAGAGACTCCTGAGGACAGTGAGGGTGTCTGTGCAGATAAGAGAAGCTGACAATGTTGCTCTTCACTGGAGTGATAACCTCAAGGCCGTTTGTCACAGGATGCACGGTCACGGGTAATATTCTGTTGTCAAAATACCAACACTGTACACAATGATTCATGCTTACATATGCTAAGAATGCATCACATTGTTTGTGATGCCTCTCTGATGGACTGGCACTGCAGTTAATTTGTTTTATGGAAATACTTATGGAAATACTTCTTATTCTTCCTTTATCAAGGAAGAATAAGAAGTATTCCCAGTCCATAACTTGTTTTGTTGATTGTATTGTTTTAATTTTCATCATTTTGTATTTATGATTCCAAATATTATAATGTCTGTATATTCTCTGTGTACCTCGACAACTGATATGTTAGAGGCGTTGTAGAAGGATCTTTCACGTAAACATTAACTCTTAGTTAATAAAATAACTGGAATAGCCCCCAGTGGAGGGTATGCATCCACTAAGACCCAATTCGATTCAGTCAAGCCTTATCTAAAATCACACTTAAATTCATGTATCCACCATATAAGTTTGGTGGATGTTTGATTATTTTTATATTATGTCACAAAGATCAGTGGTTCCAAACTTTTTTTTGGATCACCTCCAAAATGTACAGAAATTAAGGAATGTAAATGTCAATAATTAATTAAATAGAATCAGCTGATTGTACATTTACTTGCAAAAAGAAGTGAAAAATGACCAGAAGAGGTAAAGAACATATTTTGTTATAACAATCTGAGATGATCTGGATTGGGGGAAAAGACTTTTTGAAATATAGAGGCTGTTAACTATCATTGAAATTCAAGTTAATGCCCAAGTGACCTAAAAGTGAGCAACATCTTCAGGTACTCCTTTTAAAAAAGCAGACCCAAAGTATTATTTGCACCACTGATGATGACTATAAACTATGACTAACTCTGGTGGCAATAGATAGATAGATATATACTTTAATAGGTAAAAATAGGCAAATAGGTAAAACAAAAGTTTGTTTATCCAACGGTAAACTGGATTGATTCAAAAAGATAAGAAAAGGTTTTGATAAAATTGTTCAGAGAAATAGTGTGCAGCCCAAAGAACAATCCATTACATTTTGGTGGGGTAGATTTTTCAACCCCACCCCACTAAAATTGTGGATTGTGGTTGTGTGGATCTGTGATAAACTGCACTTATAAAGCTGTTCTAGTCTGACCAAGTCAATCCAAGTGTTTTGCAATACAGCTTTAACCCATGCTCACACCACGGCACATGAGCGGTAATCATTAATACAATCTCTCACACACAACTGGGACAGCCATTGGGAGCTGAATGTGGCTCAGTATTTTGCTCAAGGACATTTTCATAATACAAGGGGCCACAGATCAAACCACAGACCTTCCAATTAATGGCTGACCACAATGAGCCACAGCTGTGAGAAATGTACAATGTCTGGGTTTGGCATTATTTAGTCGTAATTTGGCAAAATTTGATAAAAATAATATTTTTTTATAAGACCTCTCAAGGGACCCAAGGGCATGTTACAGAAAAGACTCTAACCTGGCAATGCTACTTGTCTGCCCCATCAATGTTACTCAGGGACGTTAGGACAAAAAGAAATGCAAAAAATACAAATAGACTGTCTCGTTAATTTGTCTACAAACAAAATAGACCATTGGACTTATTTAGCAAAACTGTAAATATTCATATCAGAACTATTTTACAGTGAATTCCTACAAGAATACAAACACTCAATAATTTAATCATGTTGTACAAGTGCAAAGAATCTGCTAAATGAACCTCGTCATACTTAAATACATAAATTAAATAAGTCAGAATTAATTAATATGATAGTAAAAGAGATTTCCCTCTATCATAATAGAAACTCTTGAAGGGCTAAAAGCTCAGGATTTCTCCCTAAAACAAAGATTCATGAGTTTCAGGTTGGAGTGCAGCCCTAGAACCTCCATCATATTGGAGGTGGACAATATTGATTTCCACCTCAATATATCAGCTCGCTGATACATTGGTCTGTTCTAAATGCTAGAGCACAAACCATATCACACACCTCCATCGCCAAACATCAGAAAGGCATAGTGATAGATTGGTGTGTCCCATGTATGTCCCCTCAGAATCACATCCCAAAAACACACACACACACACACACACACACACACACACACACACACAGACTCATGGGGGCCACTCCTCATCCTCAAGGTCAAGAGCTGCTGGGAGGCAGAGTCCTCATTGAGGGCCTGACACCTCATGAGCCACTGTACACACATGTTGATCGGTCCCCAGACGTGGCCTGACAACGCCACATAAGGCATGTGGGGGTGGGGGTGGGGTGCAGGGACCAAGATGGACACATTTGCAGGCTGGGTCAGCCTCAACCTTGTGGAGTATGTAATCCAAAACCAGGCCAATGATTATCTCCCCCTCCCAGCTAAGACTCGATTCTGATTTATGATTTGAATGAATATTGATTTTCCAGGAGCTCGCCCCCTCCCCCCTTTTCCCTTCCATTTCTCCTTTTAACAAAAGAGCGAATGATGTATGTGCATTGATTTCCACTCAATTACTTTTATTCTCATTTTATTTAAGCTTGGACAAATTTTCAGTGGGCCCCGCGGAGGGTAATGCATCTCTATCAATAGCGTTGTGCCTCATTACTAACTGGCCTTCTGATGGTAAGCTGGGAAATAATGAGGGGACATTTAATTCCCAGTCAGTCAAGTCTACTTGCAAATTGTTTAACCATAAATTTATTTCTGCTTCATATCTGTGTCACTGATAAATAGACCAAAAAAAACAACAACAAAAAAACCTGGACACTTGCTGTACCGCCCACATGTATCATATTTTTTTTACCACGATACTCAATCCCTTTAACAAATTCAGCTCATAAAGAGCCTTCTAGCATTTGAAAAAAAAAAAATGCCATCAGGGTCATCTCAGTATTGATGGTGAGCTTAAACTTAATCTAGAGCCTCTTCCAAACAAACAAGAGCTCAAAAATCTGACAGCGCCTGCTGTTTGTGATGGGAGATGTGGGATTGAATGTTTTCGGTCCACGAGCCGTATAGATTAAAAGTCAGGATGTCTTAACATCTGCTGCTTCTATTTTGAACATTCTTTCTTTCAGTCTTTCTTACGCGAACTATGTTGTGTTTGTACTATGGAATAATAATAAGAATTAGAGTCTATATTGCTGGAACACTTCCTTTGAAACTATCTAAATTTTTGTTTCCAGTTATCTCCCTTCAAATAACATCTGCTAACATTTGTTTAGTAGTGGACCTCAGTTTGAGTATCGGTTACAGTCGCTATTTAAATTCAAAGTATGTTGTTCATGACCGCTACATTAACTCCAAAAATAAAAATAAAAACATTGTTCTCTGCTAGAATCAGCAATTAATTTTTAGTTGCTTTATTTATTGATTCATTTTCTCAAATAATTTATTAGTTTTTGTTAAATAGAACAAAAAAATTCCCACCCTCAGATGTTGTCAAATTAGAAGGAAAATCCAACCAGAAATCCACAATTCGAGAAAATCAGTTTAGGATCATGTAAAACAGAGACAGAAACTGTAATCACCAAAAATTCTGCATTTTTGCCTAAAATAGCACTTGAAATGATTAATGATCAAAGCAGTTAAAAGTAAATTGTCTGAAAATCATTAAATCAATAAATTGGCTAATCAATTCAATTTTAGAGAACAATCATCATCTGATCTATTTTCCTATGCATAGAAAACCTTGTAAGCGTGGGTGTCCCTCAGGTTGCCCAGAAAAACCTTGCAGAACATCTCACTAATTTGGTTGACAGTGATGCATTAAAATGGGTCATCCTGTAATTGCTCTTTCCTGTGGCTACTGGCTGGGCTGAGATTACATAACGATGATAAAGCTGCGGACCTAGCCTTCCAAAAGCTGCCATGCAGGACCCCGCACCTTCTCTAAATGCTTCATCTAACAGGCCTCATGAAGGTAGTGATTCCTGCAGAGCTACACACTAATGCACTTCAACGACCTGACAGTACGCTTTGATATTCATCACACACATGCACTCTAAACCTTGGCAACTTTGACAATGCATGGATAATGACAAGATATATCATGGTGCATTGATAAACATTGCATTCAGTTAAATTTCTTACGGTGACAAGATCTGGCATAGAAGCTCTTGTAAGTGGGCATGGACTCAACTAGTTTTTACCCTTCAAAGCAAAGTGTCCACAGAGTACTCAACAGACATGAGGGATAGTCCCATTAGCCGCATAAAAGAAAAGTGGAATTCCTTTGCCGGGCTTCTGAGGCCAGTTTCAGGCTTCACAAGGCATCCATTGCCATATGACTAAATCAGATGCTATGGGTGACAAATATGGCCCTCGCAGTTGAGATCAGTACAAAGGACGCTCAGTTGTCTCCTCAGGCCAGCAGCAGAAAATACTGTCTCTTGGAAGACAATGTGGCTACTGTGTGGAAAAGTTGTTTGTATCATCAGGCAATGCTGTGCCAGGTCTTGTTGAGAATTAATGTTGTGAACTTATGCAAGTGTGGCAGGAAGAGACAACAGTGTGGCACGCGAGTAATTCTGCAAGGAGGAAATGATAAGTCTGGATGACGTAGTGCAACAACCAAACTGGTGAATGCTCCTGGAATGAGGAACCATTCATGAGGGAATACAGCTGCTATATAGACAACAGGGCAATTATGGAAGCTATAATTTAACTGTGGTGTAAATCTGTTTTTATTATCAAAACATTAGACGTATGACTCAGAAAGAGTCATCAAATTAAAGATCTGACTCACATTTGAAGTTAAATAAATCTAAACAAACTTCACTAACTTCACTGGATGATATTTAATTCATAATTTATCAAAGTCTCAAACCTCCCCTTAAAAGGATAATAGGAAAAAGAAAATGTCAAAAAGGAAGCTGATTTTGCACATTTCCCTATTTTGTGTTATGCAATTGTGGATACTAAATTAGTATCTCTCCAACAGTGCATTAGTGAGCACATTCAGACAAATGGATGAACTGTGGTGACAAGACAACAAACCATAAAAACTCATTAACTCCTATATGCTCTTTTTTTCTACGGATTCTGAGAACCTACGGGAAACCAGTTGCAACCACAAAAAAGAAAAAAAAACTATATAGATTGTATGTAACACATGGCACTGAAAAAAAAAAAACCTTATCAAATATTTGTTTTGGAAACTAACATGTAAAACTTTTTCTCTGATTACTTTGTTAATAATATAAATGTAGAATAACTTTCACAGCTAAGAGATAAAAAAAAAACTCAGGATGAATTTGGTGGAGAAACTAAGATTTGAAATGACTTTTACAGCAAAGATATGAGCAAATTAGTGCTGGCAATCAGTTAAATATGAATCAAGTTCAAACAATAAATGACTCTGATTAATTATGGTTAATCGGTTTAAATGGCTAGCATTTGCTGTTTGTTTGGGGATCACAACAAATGCATAAAGAATTTGTTACAGGGATAATATTTTTCTAGTTAAGTTTGGATTTTTTTCTTTCCACATACACAATGAAATGCAGACTTAATTAGTATAAAACCACATTAAAAAAAGTTACTTGTATAATAATGTCTGCCAAAAAAAAAACAGCCAAAACAGTTTGTAAATTAAAGTGTCAGTGACAAACTTGTGCCAACAGCTGTGGGTTGTTTATTCTTGTATTTCAACTGGCATATAATTCAGGAGTGTCAGAAACAACAGTTCTCACTTAGGATGACGTGTACGTTCTTTATATCTGTATGTGGTTGATGTCTTGAAGTCAGTCTCTGACTATGGTAATGAGCCTGCAGCCTATGGAGATCCATTTAGTGATTGCATTGTTTAGCTCTGTTCAGACTTGAACCATGCAGGTGGATTCTGGCACACACACACATTGTTTACAACTTGCTCAATGAAATTTCATTTTACATTCCAATTTCCAAATCAATCATGATCAATAACATAAGTATCAAACGAGATTTAAAAAAAAATAATATATATATATATATATATATGTATATATATATATATATATATATATTTTTATTTTTATTTTTTTTTTCCCAGGCTTATAGCAAAAACCTTTTAATAAAAAAAGAGTTTTGAAGTAGAGCTATTGGCTTGCGTTATAAATGGTGCCAGTAGTTCACAGACTGGGGGACACTGTCCTTACGCACTGGTTGCGTCACAGCTCCAGTGGCCAAAGTGGAGTGAGGTCTTAAATATTTTTGTGAATAACTGAACGAATGTTAACATATACAGCATTTCTTCATGTGTCATAATAACTTTTCTGGGATAAAAACAAATTTAACTTTGGGGAGCTGCTTTAAAATAATAATTCGTATGATGCGTTCTTTTAAGTTCAAATTAGGTTGTTTTTGTTTTTTTTAAACTAATGACACGCTGCGCTTCTCAAACTTCTGCTGAAGAGAGAACAGCTTTGATGCTGTGCGTTTGTCAGCCTTTCAGAAGATACAGCTAACATTTATGAAGTCAGCCAGAGTGGAGAAGTGACGGCTAATGTTTCCTCTGTACTCATATAATGTGCTGATAACACAATAATATCCTGGCATCCATTAGTCACTGCGTCCCGAGATGTGTTTACGTTGAATGGCGGATGTCAACACACGAACTTTGCCACAGTTGTGCTGCTGGTGAACTCACCCCGCGGTTCACCAGTGTTGTAACTCCGACTTGTCACAAAGTTCCACACAGACGCACCACTAAAGGGGGAATGAAACCGTTTCGGCTCACATGCGCTGTCTGTGGCGAAACATGTCGCGAACAGCAAAAGCCCACATAGGGGAACCATCAGCGGCTTATATACGAGCCTAAAAATAACCAGCCAATCAGCGACGAGCCGCTGGGAGTTAAACACACCAATTAAAACAGAGAAGGAACCAAATTAAGTCAGTGGCCGCGCCTGATTGGCTGTCTGTGATATCATTTGCAATACCTTACGCCGCTTGACGCTGATTGGTCGAAACCCTGTCGACGTAATCCTGCCGCGAGGGGGGAGGAGGGAGGGCGTCGGGGGAGAGGGGGCGGGCTCGGAGGTTTGAATAGGGAAGTTTGCAGAGCGCAGTTGTTCTCCATCCAGTCCGGTGCGGTGTTTGCAAACACACTGAGCGAAAGCGACAGACGGGAGGGGGGACACACTGACGGACGGACGAATGTTCTGACTGCTCCAACGAAACGAGCGCCGCTTCGTCTCCATCGCAGGGGACCGCTAAAAATCTGTCTACGGGCTGTTTTTTTTTTCTACACCGTCTAACAGATTGAAGTGCAGCTAACTAGCTTACTTAAAAATAAACAACAACAACAACAACACAGCTCTGGAAAACAAAAATGGATGTTCTACCCATGTGCAGCATCTTTCAAGAACTTCAAATAGTTCACGACACGGGCTATTTCTCAGCTTTACCATCTCTGGAGGAGTACTGGCAGCAGGTGAATATGTCTAGCATCTGTCTTCTTGACGCAAATGTTTCAACTTTTCGGTGGCAGAACTGCGCAATTTGAAGCTAATATTGCGCTCGATGTATTTTGTAACACTCTGAAAGTTAAAAAAAAAAAAAAAAAAAAGCGCAAATTGTGACTGATTGTTGACGCCGGTGTCCAAGTGTGTTCACCTGACGTGTTTAACCCCACGATCGGTGGCGTGAAGTTTAAACCCCCGGCGGGTTGAAGTGGATCAGTGTGTCAGTCTTGACAGCTGGAGTCGAGGCGCTGTTGCGCCAAAATGAATGGAGAGACGCAGCGGTGACTGCTTCTGCTGCATGATCGGTGACTCCTGGTGAAGTCAAACGGTGGGGGGGCTTGGTTCCATTCCTCAACTACAAGCTTCAGCCTGCAGGAGGAAGCGGAATGTCAAGTCAAGTCAGTTGATTCAAAAGCAAATGTTTGCTCAGGGTCAGCTCCTGTAAGCCGTGAGCAGAAATTATGTTGTTGTCTCAGAGGCTGACATTCTTTAAATGTTTTCAACAGGATCCTCACTCCTGCTTCAGGAAACCGATCATTTATTTGCATGTTTGTTGGATTTGAATGGGCTTCACATCGTGACACTATCAGATGTCAGATGTAGCCTGTGCTGAAGTAGACAGCAGCGCCTCGGGGGAACCTGTGATGTGTCTGCACCTCTCAATGAATGGGTTCCTGCTTTTTCCAACTTTGAATGGTCTCTGAAGTCAGTTGGTGTGTGTGTGTGTGTGTGTGTGTGTGTGTGTGTGTGTGTGTGTGTGTGTGTGTGTGTGTGTGTGTGTGTGACACTGAGGAAGGATGTGATTGCATGTCAGCGGTACGCATGAGGAAAAGCAGCTGAATGGCTCATGCTGGAGGAGGAAGAGGAGGAGGGGTAGTTGTGAGGCTTCCTTAAAAGGACTCTAAATTTGTTCAGTGAGTCAACGGAGAGCTGTAATGACAATGCATGTTCACTGCTGGGCTGTGATCAGGTACAGCACAGGTGGAGTTTTTTGGGGGGCTGACAGATGCTGAATGGGACACGTGAAGCTGAGGTGGTTGGTGCACGATGCTGGATGAAAAGTTGAGTTTCCAGGTTAAACCCTAATCAATGGATTTGGGATCATGACCTGCAGAGAGTTTTAGAAATACGTGTAAAGGGTCTGCAACAAATCATTTAGATTTTGAAACAGTAAGAGCAAAAACATCCCTATTTAGATTAAAGTCATGTTTAAACCCAAAGTAATTCCATTTGTCTTCATTTTTGAAACACAAATACAATCATTACTGATGAGAAACTGGAACCAGCAAACATAAATGCAGAAATACCCAGAATGTCCTCCTGCAAGCGTTTTAGAAATGTTGTGCTACAAATGTTATTTTGGGGCACATGCATCATTTAAAAGGTTTCCCCATGCTCATGTTTTCTGCTGCTGTGAATGACTGTCCCCTCCTGAGGGCTGCTGTTGGTAATTTATTCTGTGTTTTCTCTTTCGACCAGACATGCTTGGAGTTGGAACGCTATCTTCAGAGCGAGCCTTACGTCACCACATCCGACCTCAAGTTCGATGGCCAGGAGGACCTCTGGAGCAAGTTGATCTTGGCCTGTGGGGACAAAGCCAAGGCTGAGTCTGACCCCAAGCTGCCCCTGGCCCACGAGGAGGACAATCAGGACAGCCAAATCTTGGACACCAACAGTGTGAATTCTGACGCCAGCAGCGAAGCTTCAGACAGTTCTGAGGAGCTCTCACCAACACACAGCTTTACCTCCAACCCCCTGGGCTCCGTCTTGGTTGGCTCTGGACCTTTTAGCCCCTCTGTCATAAGCACTCCGCCGTCTTCTCCAGAAGCCCACTCAGAGGCCGGCGGCGTGACAAACGGCTGGGTCGCCTCGCACGCCGAGTTGCACTTACCAGTCAAAATCAGAAGCGGCGGGGTGGCAAAGAGTACGGAAAAGACGGGACTCATGTGCGGCGACGCGTCTCCGGACGGCAGGAGGCGAGTACACAGGTGTGACTTCAAAGGGTGTCGCAAGGTTTACACGAAGAGCTCCCATCTAAAAGCACACCAGCGCACTCATACAGGTGAGTCTCATGTGTGTGTGTGTGTGTGTGTGTGTGTGTGTGTGTGTGTGGTCAAGTGTGATGTACACAAACAGAATGATACGGGGCGGGCTGGGGTATGAGGGGGTGACGTCTCTGCAGTTTAAATAATTCATGGAGCTAAAAACATCTGTTTTGATTGAGCGGAAAACAGAAGTGCTATTAATTCAGCCCCCCCACCTAAACGCCATTGTCCATCCGTTGTGTAATGTAATTAAAAGGTCCGCATCGCACGATGTCCTCAGCTGGAGCGCCGCGAGTATTAGCTCTGCATGGCTGGATACCTAAACTGTGACCTAATCTATCTGGAATGTGACTGACTGAGCCAGCGAGTGAGCAGCGGAGGGGGGAGGGAGCGAGGTGGGGGTGGGGGGAGGAGTTGCACATGGGAGATAAAAGGGACTTCCAAACAGATTGAGTTTCATCATGGGAAAGGGGTGAACGGGCGGGGAGCCAAGGGGCACTGGGTTGGAGGGGCTTTCTTTTTGGTCATTTGTTGCCGTTCTTTTTTTGATTAAGAGCGTGAAATTGCACGTTTGGCTCTTATTTCTTCTTCTTCTTCATCTTTTACATAACGCGCGCGTGTTCTGCTACACAGTGTCGCGCACGATTGCCTGTGTCAGGTTGCATCGAAACGCACGTAGCAGTCCAACAGGTTCAGCGGAATCTGGGTCTTGATTGGTTTGTCAGCACCCATGTCATGTGTCCCGGCCCCTGAGGATGATTGATTGCTATGCATTTGAATAACAGAGGAAGACTAACTAAGTAACACCTGAGCAATAAAAAAAAAAAAGTTCCTTTTGTGTCTAAATCTACAGCTCAATCAGTCATTTTTCTTTGTTTGCTGTCCAGGTGAGAAACCCTACAGGTGTTCGTGGGAGGGTTGCGAGTGGCGTTTTGCACGAAGCGACGAGTTAACCAGACACTTCAGGAAGCACACTGGGGCAAAGCCATTTAAATGCAGTCACTGTGACAGGTAAGCCACCACGTTTTATCAGCTCACTAACATCACCAGGCTCCCAATAAGCCCCCCTGCTGACAGGATCAGTGGTTGAATCATCCTGAGAACGATGCACGTGTTTAATGCACGGATGCATTTTATTCATGTAGCCTAAAATTTGAGCACGACCAAAGCATCAGGTTTGGCTGGGATATCAGCCGGTATTACTTTATTATCGATTTATAGCGTTGATGCAAATGTTGGCTGATTAAATAACATAAGATTGCACCACAGAAATTTTAAATGATGTTTGTCTGGGACAGAGGACATACAAGTAGACTTCTACTTTATAAAACATTCCATTTGATCACAAATACAGAAGGTAATCTTGTGAAATGAGTATTTATTATCTAAATCACTCTTTATTCTACCTTTAGAAACATTAATATTTAAAAAAAATCCCCATCACACCAAACTACAGTACTATAAGGCGCACCTAAAAGCTTTTAATCTTCTCAAAAATCAACACTGCACCTTATAATCCAGTGTGCCTTATTTATGGAAAAGGGTTTAAAATAGGCCATTCATCGAAGGTGCGCCTTATAGACCAGAAAATACTGTAATTACAAACTGTTTACCTCAGTTCGCAGCCCATTTTTTTGCATCCTCGTTGATTTCCTTTCCTCCCCCTTTTCCTCTCCGTCCCCAGATGTTTCTCCAGGTCTGACCATCTGGCTCTTCACATGAAGAGGCACATCTAGAGCGGGACCAGCACCAACCAAGCAACGCAGCGAAGAGGAAGGGTTTAGGAGAAATCGAAACAAACGCCGTCTCCCGACCGGTCTCTTGGTTGAACTTGTCCCAGAGCGGAGTGGTGGGAGTGTGTTCCAGCCAAAGCATGCCGTTTTGCACCATACTGAAACCCAGTGCCTGCGGGACCTCTCTTTGGAGAAAGGCGCTCTGAAGGGTGTCTGTTGCGACAAGAGGGCAAAATCATGGATGGGGGAAGAAATCTTTTCTTTTCTTTTTTTCACTCTGAGAACGACTTCCACATAAAAAAGACAAAAAAAAAAAAAAAGATACGCAAACAAAAAGAGTGAATGATTTGTATGTATGGTGCATGATGTTTTGGGGACATCTCCCGGACAGCAGATACACTGGTACTTTACAGAACTGTCTGAGGCGAAGCATGTGTGCACTGTGAATGTCTGATATTGGCTGACCGGCCCCCCTGGAAGGAGAGAAGAAGATATTGTTGTTGTTGTTTTTTTCCTGATTGGGAGAAGAGATGCTTCGATGGATGGTGCGGGGCTGGTACCAATGTTGCTGTGTACTGAGTGGGTTTTCTGGGGGAAACGTTCCACTTGTTTCCCCTAGTGGCCGTGTGAGGATGGTGCAGGATGGACGTTCCTGCCTGTCTTGTCTGGCACCCAGACTGGCAGAGGGGTCCCTCCGAAGCTGTCAAGACATTTGAGCTTGACCAGAAGGTGGACCCAGGGACCAACCAACCCCCTCCCCCTTACCCCTCCCCCGGTCACTGTAAGACAGGAACTTTTTCTCTCTTTTTTTTTTTTTAATTTTTAAAATTTTTTTTTTGGTGTTTTTGGTGCAGCTACTAAATGTGCAATGTGTTATGTAGCCTGGTTTATTATTTTTTTACAAGCTACAAAGCTCATTTGTAGTACAATTGTATAAGCTGTGTGCTTAGAGGTATAACACATCTATAACTTCAGTATCATAGACAGGTGTTGCATGGTTTAAGGGTTTCTTCATTTCATGTTCCCACTGTAATCAGGACTGCAAATAGTTTCAATAAAAGTGCAGCTAAAAAGCAAAACGGTTAAATGTTACAATACTGTACATAAAGCCTTGATGAATTCCTTTCATTTTTGAAACATCACCCGTTCTTTAATCACGCTTTTCTCATCTGGCTGGAGTTTTTTTTTTCTTCTTTGCCACAGCTTACTCATTTTGTCACTCATCGTATGCCTTGAGGAGTACTTTTGATTTTTTGTAACTTTCTTTTCTATCTAGTAATGCACTGTTGACCCCTAATGGTGCCTTATGCAAGTGACGCAGCCCTGTGGAAGCGGTGGTCACGTTTGTCGTATGGGTGATTTGACAAGCTTAATCGAGGCTCAGTTTGGAAATGAACTTGCACCTCTTTGTGTCTAATGGAAGTTCTGCAGATCTATTACCGCGGTTTAAATGCATTGTATTTATGTTCATGATCAAAAAAGAACCTTGAAGCTCTTGTTTTGTTTTGAGTGACAGCACTTAGGTGATGCATAAGGCAGAAGATGTAAACAATATGAATTCTGTATGTTTGAAGCACTTAAATTTATTAATTAAAGACGATAACTACTGTGTAGTATGTACTTAAGTTCATCACACACAGCTGGAAGGTACAAAACAACTAGAGAAGACAAACAAAAAATGGGTTTCATTGTCTGTCAGACAGTGCTGCGCCTTTTGCCTGTGTCCCTTCACACCAGCACCATCTTTTCCCCCCCGCCATCCCTCCATCACTGCAAAGTTGGAGTGAAGAAAAAGCTAAAGATTTATTGTAATTAACAGGCTGCAGTCGGACAGGCCTCGCCTTGTACTGTGTCTCAGTAATGAATAGCTAAAGGCTTTGTTGGCATGGAATCTGTCACAGACTGCTGACTGTGTAGGTTGGTTATTGACCTGTCTGGGGGAGTGTTGTTTTAGCCGAGCTGCAACAGTATTATGAAAACCACATGGGGGGGCGGGGGGGCGTAGGCTCTCTGGAGGAGATGCAGATCAAGCGTTGATGTTGCACAGCATCTCCCTCGCAGATGAATTCTGTTTTGCTAAATTTTTGATTGGAGGGGAAGAGATTGAAATGGTGTCGGTGGTGATAATAGGGATCACACTTGTGACCGTTTCAAGTGGTCTGTGCCTCCCACTTCAGATCAGCGACCTTGGTGGAGAGATTCAATGTTGCAGCGAGTTTCACGGCAGAACACTAAGACTTATGGATTTCAGATTGGCGGGTAAGAGAGAGACAGGACGGGTCCGAACCTGAAAGTGCTTGCTGCGATAGATTTGGGAATGCTGGCAGAGCTTTTTGTGGGCAAAAGGAAGGGAACATCTATCCTGCAAAAAACCGCAGCCAATACTGCTCAGCTGGTAATTGAGCCTTGATTAAGCCTCATGTTTGCTCGCATCTTCTACACGTTTCATCATCTCTTTCATTCCACCTCCCCTACTCTTCTTCACACACACACAAACACAGACACACAAACACAGCTCTTTGTTCGCAACTGAATCTTTGTATAAAAAAAAAAAAACAACTTTTGTAAAATTGTTATGTTTATGCTTTATGAAATTTTTATTTGAAATTGTTTTGCAAAATTGTTATATTTCTGTATGAATGTATTTTTTATTGGAATAATAAGAAATTCTTATCTGACTTTGCTCCTTTTGTCTTATTTTTTTAAATCTGCTTTATTATTATGGGATTTTTTTATTTTTTTTTACCCTTGGTTTGCCAGTTGGTGGTTTGGAGCTGGTTGAGGATGAATGACTGCATTTCAGCTGCACAATGCCCTCCAGTAACACCAATACCATTCGATTCTGGTCAGGGGCACATATTTTATCTAACATTGTAGAATTTTGACACTTAAAACAACTTAGAAACACAAATGTTTTCCAACGAGCAAAAAAAAAAAAAAACCTGCTACAAGAAGCTCTAAAGATCTCATAAATACCAGCTTAAAGAGCTAATCTTATATGTGAACACAAACCCGGTGCACCTTATGGCAAACATTCAGATGAATCTTTATTTAACGTTTACCCCAAACACCCCCTAGAAAAGTTTCTGTAACAACTCACTGCAATGGTTTCATTTGGAAGAGCGACTTTCAGCGAGGTCTTTTTGAGCTAGCTAGCTCTCATCAAAGCAGTATAAATAATTTATCTTCAGCTCTTACAGCCCATGGCATATAATTAGAGAGACACTTTTGTACATTTGTCAGATAATTACTCTACTTGACACAGATAATGATACAAAACAGCAGTGGATAAACCAGAGAGCCTGATTTAAGTTACAAACTAACAGGAAAGTAAGATAATAAAATAAAGGATGGCCTCCCTCAGATTTTGCTCCCATGCTCACGGTGATGACCCAGAATGGGCAGGCAACATATTAGCTCCTCTGATTTCCAGTAAAAGCTCTGTGGTTTATAATTGAAGCTTTGCCCGCAGTTGGTAATTAAGCTCACTCTGGAGAACCTCCCAGCTTTGGAGTGGCAAAGTGTGTTGTTTTTGCCTAAAATGTTATAACCCCTTGATCTTTCAAAACTGCTGCCCCACATGATTTCTCAACTTCAGATCTACCTATGATGCATAATGCATGGCTAGTGAGCAAGGCTGCCAGCAAAATATCATTTAAATTCCAAAATACTTGCTTGGCTCGCCCCTGGAAAACCTCCTGGAGGATCAGATTCCCAGCTTTAGCCTCTTGAGGGCATGTGTTGCTTTCTGCAGCTGGTACAAGTGAAGTATCCTCTGGTGAAGTGGACCATCACAGATTAAGTTTCTCATAAAAAATGGCAAAAGGATCACAGATTCCCTTTGATGTATCAGGGTACATCTTCCATATGCTTTCCCACATTATTTGTCAGTCTGTAAATCAAAGGATTACGGGAAACAATGAATCCCTTTTTGATGTCACGTCTCTTATCATTATGTCTCAGGGGACAACACAAGATTTAAGGTTGTGTCCAGTGATGATGGGATGGTTTGTGGACATGTAATTTATTTTGGTAGAAAGCAACCAAATACATTTACTTAAAGCTGCATGAAAGGATAAATTAGATGGATTTGTTTTTGACCACAGTGAATCCAGTTTTAATGGAATTAATTTACTATACTCCACTGGGAAATTTTTACTTTTTATGTCACTACCCACCGACCTGAAAGAAAATTGTTCTCATAATTTTATTTGCACAGATATCATGAATCTTCAAATTATTACATTTGTGTAATATAGTGAAGTTAGAGTGACAGACAACACTTCTGTTGAACAAATAATATGTTAAGAGGCAAACATGCCCTGAGACCCCAGGACACACATAGGAACTAATGAAAAACATTGTCTCTGTAACAACAACAAAAATCCTCGTTTAAAAGGACAATATTAGACAAAGACATGATTACAAAAAAGGGGTGCAGATTGTTGCACTCAAATTAATTTTTTTCCTCTCCCATATCATGAGCCCTGTGGTTGACCATGTGACCATGTGAATTTAGCAATAAACAGTTGAAACTAAAGTTATGGACTCGTGGCTCAAATATCATGAACATATATTAGTCACAATGCTATTTTATGCATAGTTTGCTTCCTGTTTGTACTTTTAAATGAGGTTCTAATTCTTAATCCTTAATGTTGTAATTTTCACAAGATAAACTCCCATTTTTACAGTAATTATAGTCTGCATTTATTTCTTCAGTGACCACTTAGCTAGTGACATTCAATGTTTTGCCATTATAACTGGTGGCTATTATTGATAGCGGCAGGAAAGTAAAGAAACTACCTACATCCAGACACTTAAACTATCAGAATAACTGGATTAATCTGCCCAATTGTTTGAACCCGTTCCACCAATATCAGTTATAACTAATAAACATTACGAATTGATGAAACTGTAAATAATAAAAGTTAAGGGATGCTTTCAATATCCTCCTGTTTTATATTTTTATGATTGTGAATACAGATTATCTCATAAAACTGTTTTAAGATTGTGCTATTGCTACTTTTGCTTGAGTTAAAGCTCTGAACATTTGGTCCATTGCTGTCAGCAAGGCTGAATTAACTAGCAGGCAACGGGCCAAGTCTGAGTCCCAGACTATGAAATGTTTAAAGGCTTGTGGTAATTTCATTAAATGCAAGTTTGTCATGAAAACGCACCATCGAATATCAACTGAAATGATAGAGACTGTGAGAAATCCCATCATTGTTTGGCATTAATGGGAATGCCGGCAATGCCGTTATTCTTTAGTGTTTACTGAACAATTTAAAGACGTGTATTTCTGTGTGATATACACTGAGCACAGTGAAGAAGGACAACCGTGTAAGTCACAATCACGTCAAAAGCTGTTCTGTGTGTGTCCGCGTCGGTTGTATCGGTGAATCTCAATGAATGTGACTATCTCTCACTACATAATTGCAAAGGGATTACTATTTTATCATTCCCTTTCAAGCGGAATTGTAGATTGTAAAATAAATCATTATCCAGAATTGCTATGAAATAACAGACTTGCTGCGGGAGTGAGAGATTGCCTCGCTGAATCGCACACGCACACACACGCTCGCAAGAAAATGGACTGACGGAGGCACACAGTGAGTTAAATGAGGGGAAATAATAAGGAAAGAGGAGGTTATCAAGCTCTGGGCCTGGTTCATTCAGCCCACCAGACTGCAAGTCATCACATATGCAGACTTGCCTTCTGAAAGCTCCAGCGTCAGGGTTTTCTCTCCCATCTCTCCCCCACTCTTTCTGTTAATAGAGTCTATTAGGGACCTGGCTTGTAGGGGAAATAAGACTGAAATCAGAGGTCAGTGACCCTCCTTTATGTTCCTGGCCTGCCAGCAATGCAGCCACAGCCATCACCACCGCCATAATAATCATCATCATCACGGTCCCCATCATCATCAGCCTCATCATTGATGCTCTCTGCATCCCTGTCATTCCTATTTTAATCCTCACTGTCACCTTTATCATCAAAACTACAAGTATCTACAGTACTATTGATATTTTTGCCAGCACAGTACTAATACTCTGCCACCCCCCCCCACCCCCCAGATTTCCCCTTAAATAATGCACATTTCCTAAAACGAAGCCCCATAGTAAATTAGATTGCACACCTAATTACCATGTTGCAATTAGGAAAAGAAATGAGAGAGGATCTGAGAACATCGCCAAAAACAAAGTGTGCCAGATTAGATTTTCTCCCCTCTCTCTCTCTCTCTCTCTCTCTCTCTCTCTCTCTCTCTCTCTCTCTCTCTCTCTCTCTCTCTCCTCTTTTTTGTTTTTTGTTTAAGCTCCAGAAATATGTATAAAGAGCTCATTTTGTCTTTCGGCACGGATTAATTTCTCCCTGAAACTCTAAAATCATCAGTTCCATTGAAAATTGAGATGCATCCTCAGAAAGAACCCGACGTGTCCCGACGTGTGAAGGAACGGCTTTGGGTGATGTTTGTCGGTGACAAACTGTAGCAGCCATAAAACATCTGGCGGCTGATGTCACTGAGGGTGACCTTGTCACAGACTTCACAGTGAACCAACAAACACGTCTGAGCGCCATGCAAAGTTTCAAGGGCATAAGTACAAGTCTCCATTTGAAGGATTAGAGTTTGATGGTGAAAATGTGTTTTACAATCAGTCCTGCTCTGTGATGTGGTTCAGCTAAATCGAAATGAGGCTTCTTGAAGAGCATTGTTGTTCCTTATAAAGTTCAAACTTCCGTTATGAACTATTCATTTGTTGCTGCCTATATTCACACATGAACCCAAACTATCCTAAATGTGGTTAGTTCTACAGTAAAGTGGCTACTTTACGCTTTAGGGGCGAAAGAAATTATAGTCTGATACTTGGCTCCCTGTAGTAAAATCACTGAACACAAATTCATCACAGTGAGTAATCTCTTTGAGAAACACTGATAATCGACATTATGCACATGACTTATCACAAGGAAGCTAACACGTACTGGAAGGTTCCTCATGAGGAACATAGAGTTAAAATAATATAAAAACTCCCACAAATTCCCACAAACTAACTGACAGACAATGAATATGAGGCCCTGGGGCCGTTTCCCACTTGTCCTGGTTCATATTTCAGTTTTTATGCTTAATTGGGTCCACCCACTGAGGTTTAACTTCACTAATGAGATCTGTCTCACTAAATAAGTAATAGCAATACACAGGGTGGGATACTCTCCCATAGACTATTTCGTCACTGTTCTTTGATATCCATGTACCTCCAAAAAGTAAATTTTTCATGAGCTAAGAAATAAACCCTTTTTGGAAACTTGTATTTTGGAGCTGGTCCGATGGGTTTTAAAATGGGTCCACTGGGTTTATTCAGTTTAAGAAGTAAGAAACTGTACTGAAAAAAAAAATCAAGATACACTAGATAAGAATGTATTAAAATGTTACTGGTTACCATAAAATATATACTGTGAATATCAGTATGTGAGTTTGAAGAAATCTTATATATATATATTTATATTTCTGATAGTGATACATTAAATCAGGAGATTTCCCCACCCCCCTTGATGTCCAGAGATTGGTGGTGGTGGCGGCTGATGACTCTGATGAGACTACGCTGATGAAAATGATAGATCTGTGAAAAACGGGCAGTGATGACAGCATGAATTAACTAGTGGTACGGAGAAAATCATATTAAAAGACACAATCAGTAATGCAATGGGGTAACAGTGTAATATGTTAATAATGATCAGAGGAGCTAACGCCATAGCATTGAATTGCAGATCTACATTGACAGCCACAGACAACGACAGCAGGAAATTAAGCCTGAACATGCAGAGTGGTGTGACAGGATGAGGAGAGAAATTTTGTGTTTAGTCTACCTGAGTGAACTTTAGTCAGAGCTTCATATGAAGATAGAAGGAATTCTTCAACATAAACTACCTTTGATATGACTCCATGTCATGTAGATAGCAGCGCTGCACGAACAAGCCCCTTTTCATAGACAGAACACTGTCTAGTGAAAATATACCCGTCTCCAAACACAAGCCATGGTCAAAGGACAAAGAAAAATACTGTCACTGGAATAATGTTGATGTATAGAATCGACATTAATACAACGAGATAATTTCATCACAATGTGATTCTGCTGATAGTGTACACGGTAATAAGGAATTATTACTGAGCCTCTAATGGAGACCTTCCGACTATATGAAACCGTTTCTGACTGAATGTAAACGTAGAACTCTGATGCATTCAGCTGAAATATAAACATGTACATGGGTGATAATTGTGCTCAGCGTGTCAGCGTATGTGATCGCTGTATTAAAAAGAGTCTGAGCGACAGAGGAGTCTTGCGGGTTCACGCTCAGTCCTCAGTAGATGCAACTCCAAGGCTCAAGGTAAATGAGTCCATTTGAATACAAATCCGGGTCAAACTGGGTCACAATCGTAATTGTCTCTGTAATTAGATTCACTCTCCAAGTCTGGCTTTTGTCAGTCCAACAGGCAGCCGCAGTGTACTCTGGAGAATGGACCAAAAATACACTGTTAGCCTGTGGAGCCAGGGGTCGAGCGGTCAAGAAGAGGCGAGGAGAGGTGAGCGTACATTCCCACATAATGGTCCCTGGTGTAATGACGTTTCTGTCCCTGCCCTTTCCCTCTCTCATTAAGACATTCTTGATCGGTCACATTTCTTTCAAACTATATATGCAATGCTTTGCTGGTTTATGCATGTTAATTATCCCTGTTGTTATGTTACTAAACAATGTGTTGGAGTCAGCGTCAGTGCATCCAGCCATAATAACTTTATTCTCACTTCTTACCTGTGAAAGACTCAGTTGTCACCCTCCTTCCTGTTTGATTCCTCACACATAAAACCATTCAGTCCTCAAGCCATGCATCCAATCCATGATCATAACAGCATTGATTTCATTTGTGACATCTAACCCAGATGTCAAGCTTCATAAAACCTAGTGTGACTTTTTTTTTTTATTTCTAGTACCATCATACAGGAAGTGAGGAGACACACTTATCCGTAGGAGTCGAGGTTTGAAGTCCTCTTCTCTCTTCTCCGGGTTAACAGTTTGCATTTGCATTAATCACCATGACAACTGCTTCCTGACTGTGTGTTATGCCTGGCAGAGAGACGAAGAAAGGAAGCGAGCAGCAGAGAGATGGCGATAGCCTCACGACAAGATGTGTTTTAATTTCACACTCTATCAATATCTTCAATACGCTCTGCACAAATTGTAATTGTTGTAGGAAAATATGAAGTCATCACACCGTCACACCACCTCTTATTTCTTTTTGCTTTCAAGTCCGGATTTGTCCGTTTCAACTGTGTCTCAGCAATACAAAGAGACATGCATTGTGGGTGAAAAATTATTCCTGAGAATCCGCCTCCACAGCCCTATATGTAAATTTAAACGTGCAGTGATTTTCCCCCGATAGGAGCATGTAACATACTCATGTCGTGCCATATATGATCTTCCTTTTTACATATAAACACTAAGAGGGTGCTCCTCCTCCCATACGGGGTGGGCGCTCTGCATTTCTGTTCATTAGTTTATCTCAAGGCCGTCTCCTATGGTAGTAAATCAATGGAAGTTTGTGCAGAGCTGTGTGTTGCACATGAGCTCACAGCTCAAAACCCCCACATTTTCAGTCCATCCTGCACCTGCCATCCTCTAATCTACTATGACCAGCTGTGGGTTCATGTCTGCACGCTTATCCCTACTATGACCAGCTAGTGGAACGCCTTTGGTTCAGGGGGTTTTCTACAACAGCATCATAGTATTTCTTTTCTTTTCTTTCTGATCCTTCTTCCTGGTTGGGTTTTTTTTGTAAATCAGAATACATCTTGTAAGGTTATCATAGGGGTACACATGTATATACAAATATAGATCCGAGGCAATATGGTAAAATAAAATATACAGCTTTAAATTCTTACCTGGACTTCTAGCCATCCATACAGCACCATTACTCTATTAACTGCAGCATGGGTTCACCGGTACATCACCTTCTAACCGTTCTGAAATGCCCAAACTCATAAATGATGCATTAATTTGATTTTATTGTTTGTTTGTTTTCAGAATTTGTTTCTAGAAGATGAATTCCTTATGACTCTAGTGATTACCTGATTTTTCTTCCAGCACCACTTTATTTTTTTTTAATGTAAAATCTTCAGTCGACTTCAACATCTTTTTAAAGTGGCACTTCATTTTGTCCAGACATTATTGGCTCTCTCATAATGAATTGTATTTTTGAATTTTTCTTTAGGGCTACCATCACATAAAAGATTCAGTTTTTCAAATATTTGGTTTATGCAGAACTGATGACATTCCCATCAGCCTCAGCTGTGCTTTGTGCTCGGTGCACATTAGCAATTCACAATGAAAGCTCACACCAGTGCACGTTATAACAGCACTTTTATTTTGAATGGCTACAAGGATGGAGGTCATCTTTGCTGGAACGGTTGGGGGTCAAGGAGAGGGATGGATGGAGGCTGATTGCCGGGGGGATGAATGGGGACTGAGAGGAGTCATAGTGCAGCTGAAGCGTTTAGGAACCCGGGGGTCAAAACTCCAGGTGGTGGTACTTCTAAATTAGGATACAGCTTCATCATCCCCCCTGAGATTCCTATAATAGAGAGGAAGAAGAATTGCTTAGATGGTCGTATTAACCCTGACGCACAGGTCTTTGATGTGGGAAGAAGGAGCACCAGTTGGAGCTCACGTGAGTGTGTGTGGAGATCGCGTGCAAAGGTGTTGCGACAGCCAGGGTTCAGATGTGAGACCTTCTCGCTGTGAGGCGGAGCGGCTAACAGCTGAGCCGCTGCGCCCCACTTTAAGAATCTGACACAACCGTGAGGAAGAGGAGTTGGACTCACCTTTACAAATCTGTGTCGGTGACTGAATTAGTAAACCACAGGTGGGCGGGTCAAAGGGCAGGGAGAGGAGCATCGTCTGGTTCCTTAGTGATAATTCACATGTTGGTTGTGGTAAACATGTCTGATGACTTCATCATGCTGTCATGTTGTACATGACCAACCAGTTTGGTTTTTAAACGACAACATAAAAGCATAATGTTTGCTTATAGTCACTATTTTGACATCTCAGCTCCATCGCAGGTGGATTTCATTCAAATGAGACACATTAATGTAGAAAAGAGTTTTATTCCATTTATTAAATGTGATTATTTTGTCATCGGGGAGAACATTTAAGAGCAGTATGAAGGAATGATGATGTGTCGTCAGATGATGGAAACAAACCCAAGCAATATTGTTCTTCCTTATTGAACTTTCATTAGAACTTAATTTAAACAGCTCTCCACATTATTTTACACAATTTCTTAATTTCTAAATCACAAATTGGGCTAACTTGTAGCTAAGTCTGCACAATTTGCTATTGACATGTTTGTGTATCATAAAAGGACATTGCCTCAGCAGTCCCACAGTCTTTCATCTGCAAATCAAAAAACAAGACAAGCCACATTGTTGAAGCAGCAGAGTGTAACCAGGATTACACATTTTCTAACTGAAAGGACTCCTTAACCTAAAAAAAAACTGACACTGACTTATTGGCAGTAAAAACACAGCGGCATGTTTTGTTTGTTTTTTTTAATCATCTTTAGCTGTAGAATGAATTCAATCTCTGATAAACGATAGTGTGCTTTCTTTTATTATAAGCATGAAAATGTCACCGTGTTAGGTCAATCATCAGTTTTATGTGTGTGATATTTACATTTAACTTTCATCATCTCTCATTAACACCTGAGGCTACAAACAAACCCTCATGCAGAATATTAATCCTCCTCCCTCCACACCTCCATCTCAGGAATTAATTTTGTCCTGCACGCCAGTATTCTTTGGACTCCACCCTAATTAATTTTTGGCCACACTAATTAATTATGTGCTGCGAAAAGTGAATAGCAGGTATGAAAATATCGTAGCATGTGACAATGAGGAGGATAGATTAAAAAAAAAATTTTTTTAAAGAATGGCTGCTGGCCTTGAAGGACGGTCTGCATGCAGTGCGATGTGAGAGTACCGGTATGTAAAGTAAAACACTTTAAAAGTATTTGTGACTCATCTGTTTGTTCATTTTAACCTCATATTGTGTTGTAGCATAAATACACAGCCTTAAGAGCTCTTCCCAAGTTTATCGCTCTACTGTCTGCCACACATATGCAAATTGTCTTCACAGCCACACAGGAAAGATAAATTTAAGAGTGAGTGTAAAAGGAGAAAGGGTACGCTCTTTCTATTTTTGACCGTCATGTTATTGACCATATTTCAGAGATTAATTGTAGCTCCCTGTGGAAAACATCTGTCCTGCAATTATTAAAGTAATTGTTTTGTTTTGCAAGCTTATTCTTGGGGTTATGGGGGTCCTGTGGTAAAATATAAATGTCTTGGGCTGTGGACCGGCTTTCTTGCATGCTGATGCATAAAGCTTCTGAGACAACACTTTGGAATGTTAAAAGGTTTCATAACCCTGGATCAACATTGAAGCTAATGGTAACTATTCTCTGGGAAGTAAGTGGCCTTTTAGTGCTACATTCAGCTTGGAGAAAAGCCGAGAGATACAAAGAGCAAGCATGAGGCTGCGTTTATGTGAAATGCTCACTTCTCCTCTTTTGGAGATTTTTTCTTTCTTTTATTTGTCTCATCAGGCTCAAACCGGTTTCAAAACCACAACAATAAGCTATTTTCAGAGATGGAATTCATCTCCGGTTTACTACTAACGGGTTGCCATTAGCTACTTGTGCATGTGGATTTTTGTTTTTATAATAATGGTATTATTAGCATTTAGACTGACTGATTTTCTCCTTTCACACTGTACAGGGTAGTTAAAACACATCTAAACCATATCAGACTAGATATGACACCAAAATAACAATGATATTCCAGCTTAATGGGTGTGAGTGTTGTAAGTTAGAGAATGTTCAGACCTCATCTATCCCATTAAAATCAATCCTGACCAATCAGGATGTACAGATAGAAGACACACTGACGATGCGTTTGAGACCCCATCACTCAGACCACATCCACAGGCATTCTTGGCTGCAGTGTGAGTGTAACTGCATCCAAGACATCATATGTAAAGGATTACATGTTGATTGATTTCCATTTAGTCTTCTGTAATAGGACTTGTGAATTTTAGGGTCTGTTACCCGCCAAGATCAGCAGAGGTTGTTTGTGAGCTAATAGTTTCAGGAATTTCAATCAATTTTTGGTGATTTCACCGCTGAACTAATAAACTCAGTATCCTCAGGCTCCTTTCAAAGTCACATAATCGTGAGGGTTGAGTCTCTTTTTTTCCAAATCCATTCGATAAGTCGGGAATCGTTCAATTAAATTAAGCTTCAAATGTAAGACGCTGAGTTTTTAATGTTGTTATGAAAAGTGTCATTTTGTTGCTGCGTCAAAATATTAGTCTGTCGGAAGTGTCAGTTTGGATTCATGGATCGCACTGATTTTGCCATTTACACCACATTTAAGAAAGATGCCAGCAAATAATCGATGGAAGCTGTGTGATAATTTAAAAATGTGGCAAAAATTAAATACTTTAAGATATTTTTTGCTTTCAGTTTGAAAAAAAAAAAACATAAGAAACTTTTTAAAATGTTTAACTTTAACCAAACAGTTTTGCTCTTTTAATAAATTCTGCAAGCATTTTACGTTTGTGTAGTTCCTAATTTTGTCCTAGCCTACATGGTTATGGAGCGGTGACATGACATTCTATAATAAGTAGTCATTCAAGACACATAAGGAGATTATAATGCCAGGTGCAAACAAACTGGACTTAGAGCTGTCCACTTGTGATGTATGATAATCAGAGTCTGAACAGGCGCTAAGAGCCTGACTGCACCAGATCACGTCCAATCACTGCAGCAGATTGGACATGATCTGGTGCAACAAGTTACTCTGCATTTTAATTATGAGAAGGTCAGACCGGAGTTTGTCGACTAGTGTCGTGCTTCATGTGATTAAACATGCGCCGGACGCATAATTTATAGAACACGGAGGACGCTTTGACCCCATCACCGTTTAAAATCTCACAAGATTTTGTTGGTGTAACATAAATAATGCCAGTAATTTATGGAAGAAAGATGAAGGGAGGTGGTGGGAAAGCAAGAAAAAAAAAAAAATCAATGATACATGTTTGGGCAATTTCATTCAATCGTTCATCAAACTCGTACTGGTTCCAGGCGTTATTTCCTCAAAGCGTTTTTATGTTTTTAACATAAGCGCTCACCAGAGGAACAGGAAGCTTCTGTAGCCAAAAGGTGTAGTTCCCACAGTAAACCTGCGGTTGTGTTGCATGTTCTTATAATGGCTTAGGTTCTGCTCTCCTCCAGATTTCACCGTGGTTGTCATTATGTATTCCCACTTCACACAATTGTACGAGGCAAAAAAAAAGTGCTAAGCTTACAACATTCGGTCAAAAAATTCAAACATACCTAATAAATTCCTCCTGGGTACCAACCCACACACTCCAAAAACAAAAAGTTGCCCATTTATTTACCAATTCATTTCCCAGGGTATCCTGCTCCAGTTCACATCGACCCCCCACCCCCACCCCACGCCTCCTGTAAAAGCTTACAGTGTCATTCACTTTGCTTCAGAGCAGGAGCTTGGCCCCGATCCATAAGAGCCAGTTCTCAGACTTCAGCCTTTTTCTCATTTGCATACTGTAACACAGCAGGGGAAGAAGATTCTCTTTCTCACATGAGAGGCCAAAGACTGTGACATAATTGTTTGGCACATTATTAACACTCGGTGGCTGTGAATGCTATCTCACATGCTTGGATGAAGAATACACTCCAGCAGAAATGTGAGCAAAAGGGGAGGAGTTGCTATCAAAGCGCTGAATTCCCACTGGCCTTAGAGGAACTGGTGGCCCACTCGTGTCTGACTGATGTCAGCAGCATTCTGTTGTTGCCCCACTTTTTGATTCAGAGCCCAATCGTTTTATTCCAGACACTTTTATTGAGGATCGTGTCTTATCATTGAGCTGCTCAAGGTGCTTTTTAAATTGTTGTCCATTCTGACTCACACTTTAACCTGTGGGCATCTTTTTTTTGTGTGTTTCTGAACAACACAAAAGCAGATTAACAGTGAAGGTGTTTCCCTCCTGCTCCTCTGCTGATATTACTTTTGGCCTTTAAGAGCCTCTGGAAAATTCCCCCTATGATGAGCTGGCAGCCTCTGCAAAGTAGAGAGGTTATTTCCATAAACCAGGTCACCGTGGTGGTGGTTGGGACTGTGATCACTCACATCCACTTCACCATGAGTGGGTACTAGTGTTCCGTCCTTCTGCCAAGCTCCGGTTGCTTCCCTTAAATGGGTAAAGGCTTTTAGTTCTGTAAACATGGAGGTTGCAGTAATACTTATTCACAGAAGGTTGTTATTTATAAGGCATGTGTGTCCAAAACGTGCCGGTTGAAAAGTCATGTAGGCCCATGTGCAGATCAATATGTTTAGATATTCCACTTGAATGCTTAAAGTTAGAAACAATAAATCATACATGTTCATTAACATTAGCCGATTAATATACTTGACTATGCTTTTTAAAAATGATATATATAGACTATTCGTTCATAAATTCATTGCATAATTACTTCTTTTATACATGCTGCATATCATAATGTTTGAAGGTAAAAAAAAAACCCACTTAATTCTGAGGTATAGACGACAGGTGGTCGAAAATCTTTGATAATTTGAAGGAAAATTATTTTATTAAGTGTTCTCTATGTCCTTATATGGTGTGATGTGTTAGAACATGAGAGACCATTAAACCAGCAGGAGCTCCCAGAATAGCTGCTGTTCAGATTCATTACGAATCTACCTGGAAGTTACCGCTGAACTAGACTTTCATCATTATGTCATCTTTTTTTGGGGGGGGGACTATTTGCCTTCTTAAATATATGAGTCATTTTGTTATGAGATAAATTTATGAGTATATACAGTTCTAATTTCTTTCTGTATCAATTTATTTGAGTCCAACAGACCAAACGTAATCTTATTTTAATTGACTACAGATTACTATCATACTATATGTAGTGCAGCAACAACTTTAAATCAATTATCAAAATAGTTTTTCTTTTTTTCTTTTTCTTTTTGTGAGTCCAGTAATTCAGCAGACACTTCAGGAGCTGCCCCGGCTTGAGGAACAGCTCTCATAAACATACTTTACTTTATTTTCTGGGATTTTATTGTCTGGATTATCCAAACAAAATAAAACACGTTAATTAGTGAGAGGAGATTTAAAGATGCTGGAAGGGCGGTTTTGTTTTGTTGGACAGAAGCAGCTGAGCTATTTCTCTTTTTCCAGTCTTTATGCTACAAGGTTCATTATTTCATCGTTCTACAATACACCGTAGTCCAACAAAATGCAAGCTGTAGTCCCTTTATGCTACACACGAAGAAAATATATATAAATAAACCGACAAATAATCATAAAAAAAACACATTCTTTATAGTGGAGGATGAATTCAGGAGTGTGAAGCCTAAGGAAAGGCGCTGCTCTGTATTCTGGCGGTGCAGGAGGGGATAAGGCTTCATATGGTGAGGGTGAATCAGTTGTTGCCCAGGTGTGGGTTTTTTTTTTTTTTGTTGGCTCCAGTAAAGCTCTCTTGTCTCAGGACATTCACATTCCATGGCGGTTTGTGATGCGTTCAGTCAGGATGCTTCCTGTTGCTCATCTGTTTAAGAAAAAAATAAAAAAAGAAAGAAAGAAAGGATGAGAAAGTTTTTTCCAGAAGCTTTGGTTTGAGAGCTGTCTGCAGGCTGACCAGCCTTACCAAAGCAAACACTGATACATATGTATGGTCTGTGTGTTGGAATTTAACTCCGGTTTGCTCCTCAGCTTTATTCCTTCAAAGAGCTCTACTATTAAGAGATATAATCCTGCCGAGCATCAATCTGCTGGAGATGCTTTTCTGATATGAATGTTAAGAAGGGAAGAGATGGGCTTTTTTTGGGTTTGCGCTATGAATGCAAAACGTTGATGCACACACACACACAGACACACACACAGACTATCGACGCTGCTCCAAGGTACGCTGAACCTATTTACTTCCTATTTGTTTTGTAGTCATGGTTGTAACATAGAACAAAAGGCTGGACTCCATTCAGTTTTGTACTTTAATTAGTTTACCACTGTTGCATATACAAATCATATTTCTGACAACACCCCAGACTTAATGGATCCCAATAAATGAAATGTACATTTTGAAAATTGAGCAGGCACGCTTCCAGAATAAAAGCCTAGTTAATCATACAGGGACAGTTATTCATTGATTCTCTCCACATCAAGTCGACTTCTGATACCACACTTCCTCCTTATTTTGCCGCCAGCTATTCATTCCTTTTATTTGCATGACAGACTTCATGCAGGAATCGTCTTTTCATTTTTTCCTGACATTGTTTGCTTTTTGTCGGTACGTATCCTGTTGTTTTGTTTAGAGGGTGTAAAGGTCTTTGGGAGACTGAGACAGCCGTATCAACCCTGTTTAGCATAAAGCTTGTGGCTGGCCCCGTCCGTGGCCTAATGAAAAGTAGAAGATAGGCTGTGCTTGTCATGCTTGGCCGGCCCTGTGATCGGCAGACTGTGGACAGTTACTCTGCTTGCATGCCAATTAATCTCACCCCCTGAATTTCCCACCCTTTCTGTTTTATTCACTGCTTAATGGGGAAAGTCTGAAGGTTGCTTTTCAACAAATAGTCATCACAATAGTCCATGTTGGATTTATGTGCATGACAAAAATTTTTTATCTGCACGTTATCTAGTTTTGCACTGATTGATTTTGTTGAATTCACTTTGCATGCTTGCTTCAGATATTGACTTTAGAGTCTAATAGTTTTATTTCGCTGCAGATACAATAAAGCTGCCAGGACTCCCAGTTGTGTTGCATTACAGCTTTCCACAGACTGTTAGATGCGTTTCAGGATCATATTTTCCACCTTTTGATACGGTGCACTGGTTAAAGGGCACTTTCAGCCGTATTAGCATGCTGCTCAGGCTGCCACTGAACATTATTATTCTCTCTTATTTATATGTCAGAGCGGTGGGAGGGACCTGGATCCCCAGCTCGAGCTCAAACGCTCCTGGCTGCATCTCAACAGACAGCCGGAGTATCTTTAAATGGCCAGTCATCACCATCGGAGAGCAGATAAAGATGGATTTCAGATAAAAATTCATCGGGTGAAAACAGACCTGAGTTTGCTGTTTTTTGGCCCCTCATCACTCATCCGCCATCATCTGCTACATGCTTACGCAGAAATAAAATCATCTGAAAACAGCTATTTTACAAATCAACAAAAAGCTGACAAAAAAAAAACAAAAACCCATTGATCATTAATAATGGACGTGTTGGCTGAGCTCACGAGGCAAGCGAGGAATCCAGGTTAGAATTTCTGGGATAAATATTTCATTACTAACATCTGTCTGTATATTCTGTGCCAATGTGTTTTGAAGTTGTTACAAATGAACGTCAAATGGAAAGTAAGTGAACAAGCCGTCGAGGGAACGGAACAAAGACGTACCACTGCTGGGAGGAGAAGGGAAGATTCACAGGAAGAAACAAGTGAACGGCAAACAATTTTACTTGGCTTATCAAACAAATTAAATATGCAGTTTGGGTGAACTTGACAGTGTTACTTTTGCACAGAGAAAAGGTTAGGAGAGGAGAGTTGGGATTGGGGGGGGAGGTTGTGTTTTTCTGTTTTCCCCCTTCTCCCTCCACTGTTGGGACAAAGCCATGGGTTGGACAGTACTTGCATTCTTTCACAGCTTATCCCAGGACTCCCTCAATTAAGCTCTAATGGGCAACCAAACAAAAAGAGCACTCAAATCTACAAAAAAAAAAAAGGGCAAAGGAACTCATTTTAATTTAGATAATTTTAGGTTCTTTTTTTTCCACGACTTTAAGGGGAAATACCCACTTAATTGCCCACACTGTTTCCAATTTCCTGTTTGTATTCATTGCCAGGGCTTCTGATTTAATAATGCCCAGAGGAATCCCTCTTCAGAGCCTAGGATGGAACCCGACAGCATCGCTTTGGCAGCCACTTAGAGCCACATCACAGGTCAAAACGTCAAGCAGCTCAGTTTGACAAGAGTTACGACAATTTCAAGTGCTCATTGCAAGAAATACCAGTTAAGTCAAAAAATTCAAGATATTACTAGCTCCTGCTAAATTGTAAGTGCCGTTTGTATAATCTAGAAGAAAAGAACATGAATGCAAAAGTGCCTATAGCAAGGCACCATACTGAGTCGAGACTAAAGCGGTTACCACATCAGAGCACATCCATATGAAATGAGGCACTGATCGGGCTGTTTTTTAGCTTCAGATAATATGGCTCCAAATCAACCCCCCCCCCCTCTCCCTGCACTGCCGCTTCAACCATCCCCACTAACAACCAAAAAACAAGGCCTACGGGACCAGCAGGCTGTGCATCTGTGCTAATGAGAGGATGACTTGTACCGATGCCGGGAAAAAAAAAAAAAACTGGGGGAAAGAATACATCTAATGGTCGATCTGTGTGTAAGTGCGTCACAGCCTTAGATAAATTAATTATGTGTGATTTTACTTATTACACATTTCAGTTTAGCTAATTTGGGGCAATCTGTTTAAAAATGTTTGGCCAGGGAAATTCAAAATTGCTGCTTTATTCCTGCGTGTTGTCTCCCTGCACTTTGAGAGCTGGAAGCAGAACGGGATGAGCATCATGAATGTAAACAAAACATCCTCGGTATGAGAGTAAATAACACAAACCTTCACCACTGACTTCTCTTTCTTTTTCGTAATTTCTATGTTTTTGGCCACATTATATAAAGACTTGTTATTCCGCTTCTATTCACGCTTCGGCTTGGTTGAAAACAAAGTCGCTGAAGGTCATCTCTGAAAAGCTCTGAATACCACTCCAAGTTCATAATAAATAAAAGACTTTAGCCTGATCTGCATCCTCATGAGAGAGCTTTTCTTTAACAAGAGCTGCAGCGCCCACAAGGACAACTACAAACACACGTCATTTTAATATAGTTAGCCGCGCAGGCGTTTCTTAGAAGCAGAGCAGAGACAAAAAAATTGTTTCAGAATTGGATGTAAATGTGAGGAGCAGCCCTGGGACCAGCCCATTGAGCTACTGACAAAACGTTATGCTGGGAAAATATACATATGTGCAAATAACTTAACCTAATGCAAAGCGCCACAAAATGTTCCCAACAATGCCAGTAAGAATGAATGAAGAGATCACTCCTCTTAACAAACTGGATATCTGCATCCAGGGTGCAGAGTTAACTGCCCTGTTGCCTTAAGGTTATGTTTATATAAAACTGAAATGTAACATTTTCTCTATATATGGTGAAGAAATGTTGATTAAACATAGATGCCCATGTTGATGCAGAACACTTTGATCAAGCTTGATGATTAAATTTGACTGTAAACACAATATTTCTCCACCATCTGTTATCTCTATACATACCACAGGCAGATATTCATAGAGATGGGCTTTATAGATTGCAGACAATCAGGATACATCTGTGCTAAAATACTTTTTTTTTTTTTGTAGCAGTCATTTCTAGCTTATGCAGACGTTCATATGTTAAGCCACCGTCATGCTATTCATTTCTCTCCAGTGAAAATTTGCCATTTATTTTAAATGAAAACCAGGCCATTAGAAAACTCTCTATATTATGTCACCTACGCATTTACAAATGTGACATTGCTTCATCATCTGTTGAACTATTTTTGGAGAAAGAAAAACGGCAACATGCTTCGTTATCAACAGAACTGTTCGTCCACTGACGTTTGATCGATAAAAACACTTTTTTCTGTCTTGAAAACACTTGAATCAAAGCAGCTCCCTCTCCTCCTTTCTGCCAAAAACACCCACTAGATTTGTTTCCCAGACTAGACAAACCCCTCCATTACTTACTGACACACTGGTGGGCTGAACCAATGGAGAATGTGCCCTTAAATCATGTATCAGGGTAATCCGGAATCGCTTTACACCCAAGTAGCTTTAAAGAGGACCGAAACTGGCTTTGCCGTTCAGTCATGGTCCTGTACCCCCCAATACCTCCCCATCCCTCCCCCCTTCTGTTTTCTTCTTAGTGTATCCTGGGAACCTGGAGAAGTAATTACATCATTATGACTCTCCTTTTCAGCTCATCCGATTTGTTTTGTGGGAAACTTGGTGCAGGAAGGAAGGAATCGCAGGTGTGTTTATAATTAGGACAATGGAGCAAAGGAACAGTGTAGATGTACTGCTGGGGGTGCAGATGGAGAGGTGTTTGTTGCCACCATTAGTTACATGTGTTTTCTTCCCCAGAAGCATCATTTATTACATCAGCTAAATATAGATTTTATCATCATTTGTGTTCATGCAAACAATTTAACAGAAATGACTGAAACAACCATTAAGACCAGAGACTAGAGGTCATAAGTGTGTGGCCTCATTAATGGACTCATAAACATAGTATCCCTCCAACAGGATTGTTTGCATCTTCATCCCCTTCCTCCCCCTCACAAAAAAAACAAAAAAAACCTAAAGTACAATCTCAAAAGGCAGACTGAAAGTAGACACAGGCTTAGAAGATTCCGACCCATGCATGAGTCCCAAACAGCTAGCGCCACAGTGTGCAGTGCAAACTGTGGCGTGTGCGCCGCTAAAAAAAAAACCCAAAACCCCGAAACAATAAAAAGAAGTGACACTGTTTCTGTCTTTTGTTCCCTCGTTCTCTCCGTGTGTGCCATATGCATCGCGCTCTTCCCTGTGAAGAGCTCCCATGTGACCGACTGGCTGCTGTCTTGGCGTGAACCTGCTGCAATCATAATAGTCACCAGTTTTATTTATAGATAAGCCCTGCTCTGACTGTATAATGAACTGGTAAATATGTTGCACAGATGAAACGCACAACTGTCACTGCACACACGACACGACGATGAAGGCATGAGGCCATAAACGGGAGATGTTACGGTGTAATTTTGTAAATTGATTTGCTTTATCTTACATTCTTTGCTTTCTGAGTGCAGTTATCATTGAAATGAGGTCTTTTAGAATAAAAATGGGATGTATCTGTAGTAAATACACTTGACGCAGAGACTGAGTTCAATAAGAAGTACCCATTTAAAAAGCCTCTGATAACTCTTTGAAATTCATCGGCATTGCAAATCGATTCTGACAGATAGTTTCACGAGATTTATTTTCCAGTATGCACATCCAACTGTGGCGTGCCCTACTAAACTTATTTTCAATTTGCTCAGTTTCACTCTGTTCTCTTGAGGTCACAGTATGTCAGCGGGATGCCACCTTCCATCTCTGCCTCTGACTCTTTTGCACTTCAAAGTCTCGCTGCACACCTCGAGATCACCAACTCTGCATCTCAGATGGAAAATAAAAGCCATACTCTGTGCTTTGAAGAACCTGATCCTAGAAGATGGATGTCAGCCAGTGTGGTTATGATACCACTGTCGGGTAAAGATGGAATTTTATTTTTTATCCTTTTGCAAACGCGGTGGCATTAGATGTGCTATTACAAGTCAATAATGTTCATCCCCAAGTGTTGACACTGTGCTGATGTGTTTGTGGATGTCATGCTACGCAGAAGGTAGTTTGTGGTAATATCTCAGGAGGAAGCCAGGATTTGTCCCAATTTAATTGTCATTTACGCACTCCTTTAACGCTAAATGCTGCTTCCTGTACTGCTGCAACTCTGCACCTCCCCACGTGGAATGAAATAGAAAAGGTAGGCTTCATCACATCTTGATTTGTCCAAATCTGCTGCACTGGATTTCTATATTATATTGCCCATATCAGAGAACAGCAAGTTGTAGCATACAGCAAATTCAGCAATCGATGTGAATGTGAAACATGCTTACTGTTCAGTGGACCGGCGTGGAGAAAAAAAAAAAATCCTTACTCCTGACACAACATTATTTCTATGAGCCTATTAGAAAATAACAGCATTTGCAAAGATGGGGGAGGAATACATTATCAGCAGTTAGGCTGAAATGACAACACACATTATACGGCGATTAGTTTACACAAGGCAGCTAATGGATCCAATCACACCACATTAATAAACAAGACACTTAGCTTTGTATCTACCTGAAGAGCTTCATCAATCTTTCATTGAGATAGCCACAGCTGGGCCAGGCAGCAGGGGCACGAATGCTTTAAACACCAGGGAACGGTGTCAATCTCTGGATCTTGTGCTGCCGCTGTTAGCAGTTATGCAGAAGTAGGAATAAACGCTGCTCAGAATGAAAGAGCAATCAGTTTAGATTATTCATCCTGCCCCGCTGCACAAAATGACCATCATATATCTGCAGGAGTTTATAGGATTGCTGATCGATAACAATGAATCAATGATTACTTCGCAAGGTGATTTCAAAACTCACTATCAGCCCCCCCCACCCCCACCCCCACCCACTGGCATTTTCAGCTGCTCAATAGTGAGGAACGCTGTTGAGAGGTAGCATTATGAGACATTTCAGCTATTTAGACTAATAAGGTTCATTTTAAAGCCAACTAACGTAAATGGAAGTAAATGCCAACGCTGTGTTATTGTTGCAGTATTTAGCAAAGTGATTCATTACCTCTTTACTGGATGTTTCTCTAATTAGCTGTACTTTCTCAGTGTGAAAGTACAGCTTCATTGCTTCTGTCAAGTCCAAGCCTCCAAACTGTGGGGAATATAGGTGGTTGGGGTTTTTTTTGTTTGTTTGTTATTTTTGTGATGGTGGTGGTGGGGGTTTGTATCTGAGGAGATAAGTTCTATGGCGTTGTTAAAATTCCTATTAGCCACCAACAGAGAGCAGTAAAATAAATAAATGGCTTAAACCCAATGAAATGTCCCGATCAGATGCATACTGTAATGCCTGCAGCGCTATAGGGATGACATTAAAAGCACAAAATCATGTTCCCAAACTGCCTGTAGAGTCAGACTGATTCTACTCGGTTTGAAGGAAATATGATTTTATAGTTATTATAGTTGTTTCCCATATGACCATACAAATCTGTCACCAAACTTTAGCACATAATAGAGAAATCAAGTTCAGATCTGTGAGTATAGGGAGAGATCAATCTATTATTCAGTCAATTAATCACCTCAAAAATGCATGTTTATCAGATGTCTGTAACACTTTCATTCTGATGGATTACATGCATTAGGGTCCCGCTGCCGATCTGATTTGTATTCCTTGCCGTACTGATTACAAAATTACACTGCTGATGCATTGGTTTTCTCCATCTAAGATTGATGGCACGGATGAACAAAAGAGAGCAGCCAAACTAAGCCTGTGGACAAAGAAGTGTTCGACACACAAAAAAAAGGAGAGTGCTAAATAAATGCAAAGGTAAAAAAAACAGAGTGACAGGCTGAGCGGCTGATGGACTAAATGACAGGCGGCAGTGAGACAGGCAGGTAGACAGCTGGAGAGGTGAATGTCAGCGTTAAAAGGGGAGGGTGGGGGGGTGGTATTTGGCTTCTCCTCCAGATTTTTTTTTTTTTTTTCTTTTTGTAACTCGGGGGTGTATTCCCCGTGGTCTGCAGACAACCCCAGGCTGTTCTCTCAACTTCACCAAGTCTCAGTCTGTCTCTATCAGCCTGGGATCAGGGCTGCTCCAAGCTTGTGTGTGTGTGTGTGTGTGTGTGTGTGTGTGTGTGTGTGTGTGTGTGTGTGTGTGTGTGTGTGCGTGCGTGTGCGTGTGCGTGTGCGTGTGTGTGTATGTGTGTGTGCCCACGCTGTCTGTTGCTTCAATAAAACCAGCCAGAGCAGGCTGGGACCAGAGGGAGATTGACAGACAACACCAGCTCACAGGCACATAGTAATAATGCAGCACCAGCACACTGTGCAACACACACATACACATGCAGAGTAGCTGCAAAGAGCATGCACGCACATACAGCTACATATTCTCCTCTCACACAGACGCCCACTTTTGGAAGGTGTGTTTGTGCATGTGTGTGTTTTTGTGTGTGTGTGTATGTGTGTGTGTGTGCGTAAGGCGGGGAATAGCAGGCCTTCCTTCCCCCGGGTGCCAGGTGCCGACAGGACATCTACTGCTGGAGGCATTTATCTGAGGACGAGCAGAACAAGAAGGGGGAGGAGGAGGGGGGGGGGAGGAATTTTCACTGGAGTATTGCTAACATGCTGCCACAGCATGCAAAAACAAATTCTGTGCATGTTGAAAAGTATGTGCAGAAAGGGGCAAATGAATGGCTCTGAATAGTGTCAATGATTTACAGCGTGGCACGTTGTGAAACGGATTCACCACGTAAAGACACACTACATGTGTGTCGACCAGGACATCACCTTCTGAAACTTCTCTGGCTCCTAGAACATGTTGCTGCATTCCGAGTTTTTCAAGATACACACAATTAGAGAGCTTTCATCTATCACGTGAAACTGAGGATGCTTTTAGTATTAGTCTAATAGTCACTTGTATGGGCTTGCTTTTGTACTCAGCTGCATTTTTCTTCCGCCATAGACGGAAATGGATTAAACATAAATGATGATATATTTAAGCTGCTCATATGTAATTGCATTGTAACAAATTATGTAAAAAGGGTCAATATGTCAGTCTTAAAGTGAATTCACATGCAAAACAAAAAACAAAAAATGTATTGGCCATTACTCTGCTAAGATGGACTGTTGTGGCGTTTTGAGGTCAGTGGCTAAAAACAGATAGTGATTGAAAGAGTTCCTGGAAATAGATAAAAAATAACACATCATATAACATTTTCAGAGAAACCCGGTAAAGGAAAAAGCTCTGAGAGAAGAGTGTTTTCCACATCTGCAGAGATAGTTAAGATATGTTAATGTGTGGACAAAATATTGGTTTTAGTTAACAAAAAGGGTGACGCATAGCTGAACGTGGAGGTGAAACCGGTTGTGAACTCATGCATGAAACATTAGATATGGCTGTAAGCTGTTGGAAAGGCTCTGGATATTGGCTATTGTTGAAATTAACAATGTGAAGTGTTGTTTGGGGACAGGATGCAAGCTACATTTTCCAGTGAATATCCGACCTCCCTCCTTCAAAGAAAATTTCTTTGTAGTTGGCCATTGTGTAACAGTTTCTGTGTGTATGACATCGACTTATGTCCCAGAAAGAAAATACTTGTCCATTTATCTCACAACTCACTACAGGTATACTTTACTGGCATATTTATATGTACTGGTATACCTCTGCAGCTCTCCTGCAACCTCATTAGATAAAAAGATAAAGGAGCTCTGATCTAAAATCATTGCAAGGAAGTACAATTTAAAAGACTCAGTCCAAAAGTAATCATCACCTAAAGAAGGTAAAATGGTAGGTGAACATTAAAATATTTAATGAAAGGGGGGGGGGGGAATCCTAGAATATGATTTTGAAATACTTTTATCCTATATGTAACATTGCCCCATCCTTCTGATAGGAGATAACAGTAATTTCAGTTCCGTAACGTGATAGCAAAGGAGCAAAAAGTACATGGGTGGTGTGAGCGCTGCAGCAGATGCATTGGTGATTAGAGAACACAGTCCACAGACTTGTGTGTTCATAGATCCATGCAGCACTGAGACCATTCAAGCTGCAGTTGTGGTGTAGGGGATTACAAAAGTACACAGCCGGTACAAGATTACAAAGGCACAGAGCACAGCGGAAGCCTTTTCTCGGCAGCGTCCTCCCTGTTTATGTCCAGGAGACGTGGTAAGAGTAGGCAGCCAGTGGGGAATCCTCCGTGGCCATGTAATCTGGGCTCCGCGCTTAGACACAGCACATGAAGGACAGGCTTATCTCTGGAGGGCTCGCTGTGAAACAGCTATGGGGAAGAGAAAAAAGGAGGGATTCTACCGCTCAATAGATCTTTTATGGAAAAAGCAAGTGTTCCTGGAGGCTTTCACACCTCGATGTTGCAAAGTGATAAAACCCCACAATGTTTCCATGCAAAATGCATTAGCATCCTGAATAAAGGCTTATGCATTTTGCAACACTCGCAGGCTATCATCTAGTTGATGTGCGAGTTTTAGAGAAATTGATATGAGTAACATTTTGTGGCTGCTGTGTGGAAACCTTATATACCTTATATTTTTTTTCCAGCTGTATTTTATACAGCAGGTTCCAAGAGGTTATGAGGGTCACTTTATAGAGCAGGATAGAATTTAGGTTAAAGACACAGGTCAGTGTTCGAGCTTTCTTGAATAGCATTAAATAAGAAAGATCTGTTCATTAAATGTGAAGTGAGAGCAAGTTGCTGGTTAACTGATACACATAATTTTTAAGCATGTGCAACAAGAGGTGTTAGACAAGAGCCAAACGGTGATGGTAAGGCGACCTAGTCAGAGCATCTCTAAAACCACAAGTCTTGCATGGTGTTACTGGTCTGCAGTAGATAATACCTACATTAAATGTTAGAAGGAAAAACAATTAATTAACTCTGACAATGCTAGCCAAGACTCACTGATGAGTGTTGTCCCAAAGACGAGCTGCTGCTGCACAAATGGATCAGAACAGTTCTTCTTAGCATCATATATTAATGTCTAAAGAACTGCATAACCATAAACTGGTTGGAGCGCCCTCTCCAGCGCTGTGACTGAACCCTCCACTAATGAAATTTGAGGATTGAGGAACACAAATCCAAGCTGAAAATGTTAGCCTGGCCTCCAAACTCCCCAGATTTCAATCCAATCGAGCATCTGAGGCACGCATTTGATAAACAAGCTCCTGTTCACAACTTACAGACCCTAAATGATCTGCAGCAAACGTCTGGGAGTCAGATCCCGCAGCACACCTTCAGGGTTCTGGTGGAGCCCATGCCTCAACGGACTGGAGCTGCTTTGGCAAAAGGGACACAATTATAAGGAAGGACTTTTAATGTCATGGCTAATCTGTTTATGTTTTTAGTGTTTCAAAATAAACGCTTTATCTTCCATTGTCATATTAAAAGTACACATGTGATCATTTAATATGACCACATGTGTACAACTTGAGTTTTAAACATTGTTCTGCTGCAGCTTTTCTGCAGATTCTGTTATAATTGAGATGCTATGATGATAAACAGAGTATTTTGTGACACGTATGGGTAGTGGGTCACATCAGTGCTTTCTTTAAAGCGTTCAGTGTGTCTTACTGAGCTTGTCTGAGCTTGTGAAGGTCTTTACTTAGTTTTCCCTCCTCTCTCCAAGGACATCTCCTCACCCCATATAACCCTACTGTGTTCTCCATCCTGCCAAATGGAATATTCCATCACAACCTAGTTTGTGTTACCATTTCACTTCCATGTTTTCGTACTCTACGCACAAGCACAAGTCCCAGCTCTGGGGCGGATCCCAACATAACAATGAACTGTGCCGCTATCTGTGTTTAAACTGGCTCTGCCGGAGGAACTCTCTGGATCACAGCCAAAGCAATTCATTCACATCAAGTTCCTCACACACCCATGGGTTTTTTTTTCACTCTTTTATTTTGGAAACGCAACAACATTTATCACGCCAAATATTTTATGGTTCTTTTTAAAGAGGGAGCTGGTGTATAACTGAAAGAGCCACCTGAATATATCACACAGAATTAATTCAGTATTACAGTTATCATGAAAATAATGGTTACTCATGCAGTTTGAGCCCCACTGTAGGATAAAGTTTGTCCTCTATATAGTGTGTATCAGTTCACTGGGTTTAAGCAGTGACTGGAAACACTGCTGTCTGTTCCTGTGGTTTAATCAAATCTCAACTTCCTCAGCTCATGGCTTCCTCCTCTGTTTCTACTTCTGGAGAGAGGGATGTGTGTTGATTTCTTAATTAGTTTGTTCTCTCATTCTCAGCCTTTACCTGCCTTCCTGTCCACACTGAGGACTCACTTGATCTACAACTGTTATTACATTCTGTGGAATCTAATATTACTCATCTGCATATCTTTTATGATCACTGGCAGTACAGATGAGCCACAGACTGTCTGGTCTTCATCTCCAGATAAACTCACATATACAGCAGTGTGTGGGAGGATTTGCCACACATATATAAAAGCAGTGCTCAGCCTTAGAAGGTGCATTGGCTCATGATCGTGGCAACTCGCCAACTGTCTCGAATTTTATGTCTTTTCCGATTACATAGTCCTCAACTGACCTTCACTCAGCTATATTCATGTAGCCTTTCCAAGCGTATCTTTCTAACTTTGCATATATGTACTTTACAGTGATTTGCATCAGATGATTTTGGAAGACTATTAGCGTACAGCAATAGACAAAGTTGTTTTTTATTTGGTTCTGGGCTTTTTTGCTTAAATGATAACAGCCCCTTGCAAATTTAAGTAATGGTAGTTTGCAAGAAAAATAAGGCTTCAGTAACAGTAATTTGGCTGTAAACTCTAGCCAACACTTTTTAAAGCAAGAGTCGTGTAAAATGGATCTTAGCTCTCGATGGGGGGTTTGGCCGAGGCTAAAACTACACCTGCCAAGAAGAATGTCTGCATTCTACCACAAATGCATCACTATTTGATATAACGTCCATTCCTTTGGAGAGTCCAGATGTCAAGTCTTGTATTCGTCTTTTCATGAAAAAACAAAAACACATGTATTGTACAAAAATATATACATTAATAAAAACATGGTTCATTTCTATGTAAAGTTTGGTGGAACTTGAAAATCCATCTATTCATTTTCTTCTGATTGCCAGAATCTTTAGTTTTCCTGCTATGTTCTGGACAAGATGACCACCCTAGGCATTCATTCATTCATTTTTCGTTACCACTTCATCTGCTGTCATGGGCCGCGATGAGCTGGAGCCTGTCCCAGCTGGCTTAGAGTGTTGCGTCACTTTAGACAGAAAAAGCAAAATATGAAAAGGCACAAATGCAATAAGTATTTATATGTAACAATTGACTGAACTAGAATGTACCATTTGATGGATATGCTCCAACAAAAAATGATTACAGAAACACTAATTAGTGAATATATCTGTCCAAACTGAAAGTTTTCCAAAGCCCAACCAATGCTGAAGGTGTAGATGTGTCCTGCAGCAGGTTGATGTCAAAAGACAGACCTATTTACACAATGCATCAAGTATGTAAACTACCGCAACACCATCTTTCCATTTTCTAAGTGCTGCTGCAAATGCATTCATTGCTTTGCTTGTGGTTTGCCTATTTGCATTTGTTTCCTGCAGTCGCTCTGAAATCAGCTCCTTTCGTCACCGTTGCATTCACATCATCGACTAAAACTGCATGTCCTACTCTGGTCTGACCATGATCTGCTGCTTGGAGGTAAAACTACATAGACATGCTAACCTTTGCAGTTTTCCCTGCAGCAGACAGAGACATGTGATACCAGTCATACCTTACGTGTTTGCTGCTGCCTGTTTGGTTTCGGAACTGAACTGAAACCACTTTGTACACATAACAGAATTCAGGCCACTTCAATAGAAAGAAATAACAAGGCAGACAGAGACTGCAACATCCCCCGACACCCCTGAATCCAAAATTTTACCCTGACCTACTTTCATAATGGTCGCAGCAATAAATTCCATATTGTTCTATTGAGTATGAAATTGACTTAGTTTTCCAAGGTGAAGGTCATCATCACAGTTTTGTGCCTCTGGCTTCCTGAATATGTTGCTTTTTGTTATGTGATTATATCTCATCAGGTTTCAGAGATGAGTACCTAAAAAGGTAAAAAAGTGAAAATTTGACCTGGACCTAGCTTTTCAAGTCAAAGTCAAAGTGATGTAATTTTCATCCCCTTGTCTCCCTGAATATAACGCCTTTGTTTCGTCTTTCTATCTTATCCGGTTCTGAAGATATGTGTAAAAAAAAATGTACAAAAGTTGAAATTTGACCTTGACCTAGTTTTCTCACGGTCAAGGTCATCATCTCATTTTCATCTCCTTTGCTGCCCGAGTAATGTGCTTTTTGTTTCATCTTTCTATCTGCAACGGTTGTAGAGATTTGGTGAATGGACAGACGAATACAAAAACACTGACAACTACAATACAATCACCGATTTGAGGGATGTGAAAACCTTGACAAGCATCTCTGCCCACTTAGGTTGCAGTCGTACAGTTACATATATTCAGGCTGCAGAGATTTTGTGTGATTACTATTAGCATGTTTAACCAGAGCTGGTAGCTGTAGATACACGATACTGAAGCCTACATACCAGAAATCATACCGTCTTTGCGCTGCAGTGCTAATTTAACCTCAGTTACTACGGAGGTGTAGCAGAGCACTAATGATGTGGCTTCAAGTCCAGTGTCACTAATTTTACTATCATAGATTACCTTACTTTTTATGAAATGAAAGGGTTGTTTTTTTTTAATGTGTGTCAGCGGTGCAGCCTGATATATTTTTTGTAGGAATAACAAGTTGCAGATGATCCATCTTAGTCTTTCATCATGCAGAATTTCACATTTCATGGTCTGATTTTTTTTTCTTCTTCTTTTGAAAGGATAATCTGTTCCTCGGGCATGAATCGTCCCTCAACGTCCTCAAAGGGCATAAGTGATCTTAAACTTCCAGTGTTGATTGGCTTTAATTAGGGTATGACCTTTCAAGGAAGCCCAACAATAAGTGGGATGGTTGATTTAAACAGAAACTGTATCAAAGAAGCCTGGTCTCCGACAGCGAACACCATGTGAGGAGGAAAAACTCATTATTGTGTGATTGTATGACTTCTACACAGGAAAGGCTGAAGCGCGGAGAGAAAAGGTGGAGGCAGAGCAGAGAAAACAAGTGTGAAAGCCTTTAAATGATCAAAATTCTAGTCACAAACATCAGGGCTTAGGCTGTGTCTTTTACTCGGAGCAGGCTCTGCATCTCTGCCAGCTGCCAAGCATGTTGCATCATGAAAACACACTGAAGCCTCAGAGGGAAGTGAACAGCAGGAGGGATCTGAGGAGCATCAAACCTTCGTCCTACTGTTCACTACAGAGCGATAGCTGATTTTTCCAACAATAGACACAATGCACATGTGGCACTGCAGGTTTATGTCTCAAAGATCGCAGGCAGTAATGAGCTGTACAGGTGATCATGAGTGATAATAATGTAGCTGAATATTGTATAAATTAGCTGCCACTGTGATCCTCGTGTGCATCAGTGCACACAGCTCAGCTCCAAGTAGGAATGCAAATGGCATTTTCCGCATTAATCCGAGACACAGCGATTGAATTGCAAATGTACTAAAGTAACTGTTTTTAAATTCATTTAGAAAGCTTTTGAACAGTAATCGTTTTTTGCCTCCTCCTCCTCTGCACTGTTTAACACAAAGGGTAGATTTACTTCCATCTGCATGAACTGTTGACCATAGGCGCATGTAATAATGAGGGGCACTCTGGGGAAGTTCCATGCAAATATCTGCCCTACAGTTTACACACATTATAGAATTAGGGCCTCCTAATGCACCAAATTTCTGTTGTAGTTGGTTTGAATAATCTATAATATAACAGTAGCTAAATAGGCATAGTCTGCAGTCATGATAGTTCACCTCTATCACACAAATTTACAATTCTAACTTGCTATAATAATTTATTATTATATAAATTATGCATTGACCAACTCTGCAGCGCATTAAAAAAAAACTTATTCCAGGCAACATGACTGTGAAAGTGTAAAGTTATTCAACACCTATAGAAATACACGGATCGTGTACCGTAATGTTTTCAAATAAGACTGATTTTAATCCTAAAGTATTCCAAAGTAGATTAAAAGTTCAGATTAAAAGTTTTACTGCACAGATTCAATTTAAATCACAACCCCACATAAACCCTCCTTTCTGACATAAAATGTGGAACATGAAGACACAGAAATAAAACAGCGCAGAGCCGAATGCTGATCAAAGTGCAACTGATTTACCACAAATATACAAGAGGTGATGTTTGAGTAGACAAAGCATAACGATGAAGTCTGATTAATCATCGGCGTGACCTTACCTCCTCCTGCCTACTTTAAATGTCACAGTGTGTGTTTCACCTGCGCTGGTCTGCAGTGGAGACATCCTCCTCCTTAAACGATGACATGAAGTTATCCCGGTGTCTATATTTGTCTCACGCAGACCTTCAGTCTCAAAGCAGCTATTTAAAGCCCTGTCCACAAATCTATCTGTCTACAAATTACATAACACACACACTTGGAAAGTATCTACTTCACTCTCATGCAGTGGGTTAATGCGTGATCCAGTGTCAGCTGTTGAACACTGTACTTATGTTTGCACATATGTTGTAGGTCAAAAGCATGATGATAGTGTGAGCGTGTCAAGATCACCTATTATTCTCCTTATAGTTAACAAGTCTGCTGCAGAGGTCCTGAAAATGTGTGCCCTGTATTTAAACAGCACATCAGCATCAGGTATTTCTCTGGCAGACATGTCTAGGAATACAATGTGTTGATTAAACCCAGTCAAATATTTTTAATCTATGATTCCACAGGGTAGACAAAACCAAATCCCTATCAACTGAAATCAAAATTCACCTCAGGAAATGATGTTGAGTTTAAAGATTGTTCTGCAAATTCTATCATTCATCCATGGAAGAGGAAAAAGGAAATAAAAGGCAGTGTGGTGAAGTGAATGAGGCACACAGCAGCAAGCCGGCGATGCTATTTTCCTTTAGAAGACACTTAAATCCTCACACGTCTCCACAGATGATTTCATTCCACACCTGGCAACTTTTATGACCTTTCTTTCTAACCAGGCAATATCCCAATAATGTTCTCCGTCTTTAGTTTTTCAGCAGCAGCATAAACTCTCCCTGGCTGCCCTTTTTTCCACCTGATTTATAAGGTGATTTACCTTTTACACAGGTTAAGCAGACAGACCTATAAAGCTCTACAATCTACTCCACATTTAAGGGCTAAAGTCTTTATTGTGTATGCAATTTAGGATCATACACATTCAATAATCCAGGCATTCACATCTTGTACTGTAACTTTTGTGCCAAAGATTTCTTGTGAGGGAGATCAGAGGCGAGGAGTAAACGTTGACTGAGAAAACAAGGAGCTGATTAGATAAGCTGTGGATCAGACAAAGGGACGAACTCTCTCACTTGTAGGTAAATCAGGGTCTAAATTTTATCTGGGTAAATATTTGGAATAACCCTCTAAGTTTAACCTGATACTTTCTTTTACAAACAGTTATTACCATGTCTATACATACAGCGCCTGTGGACATTGGAAATATTGACTCATTAGAAAGTCAAAACTCACATGAAGCTCCAGCAAGTTTATTTAGTGAGGCAATTTATTCAAATGCTCTGGCTCTAGTCTACTTTTAAACCTGCCAGAGGTCCAATAAGTCTCCTTCCTTGTCCCTGCTGGAGTCCAAATGGTTCAATACCCACAAATAGTAATACCTTGTGCTTTTAGCCACACCGAAGACTTCAGTTTAATTGTAATTAAACACAAACTGCACCCTGTTATGTCCACATCTTTGTTCTCCCAGATTATACAATAAAGAAAGACATTTTTTTTTAGTATTTCAGCATCTCTACAATTGCATTTCAATTTTTTTTTCAGTATGTAAAATATATTGACCTCTCTGAATAAATACAGTATGATTTAAGCTGAGAAGAAACAAGTCAAACACGTTTCACCCTAATGTGTTAAGTTACATGAATTGTCTCTCCTTCCAAAACATCAGCAGGAAATTGGCTTTACTGACACTTTGTGACGAGAAAATTAGGCACCAAGAACTTTTACTTAATGGATCGGAGAAACGTGTTATCAATGATCAAATTCCCTTCTGTCATGAACAGCTAACTTTAATTCAGTTACCTCTCCTTAGTTCCTAACAGAAACAAAATAAACATGCAAATATGTGTGAATTTGTTGTTTAAGACGTAGTTTGAAGGAGTAGAGGCTGCTTAGAGCGACATTAGCAACCTACTGCAGCTGTAAATAATCCAAATATAGACAACGTTCCTGGGACCACAACCGTGGTTCCACATGAGCCGGATAAGTAATGACATCCCAAATACTCCAAACTGGATTAAACCTAAATGTCAGACCGCAAGCTTTTCACATCCCATACACTGTGTGCCCCCCCTCCCCCTCCTCCCCACGGAGCGGCAAACTTTAAAATAGCTGCATCAGGTAACATTTGCAATCATTCCGCTCCAATCAGAGCGGCGCAGCGAGCTGTGAAGTCGGTACATCAGAGAGCTGCACTGACGCTGAGCTGACAGACAACAATAAATGCCTCTGTTGTATCAACGCTAATACATCCCACGCTGTATACACACATAGCATACTTCACAACTCTGCTAGATACATGATGCACATAAAAAGACAGACTGCTTTTTTCCATGTGGACGTTACTGATAACATCAGGTAAAATGAAGCCTTGAACAAGCCTGTATTTAATAGACGTACAGAACAATAAGTCTAATGTGATTACTGATATGAGAGATCTGCTTGAGGCTAACAGTCTGACTGTTTCTAGAGCGTTCACGATGAGGATGTAACCACTCACTCGCTGTCTGGGATGTGTGACTTTTTCATTTATATAAACCTTTATATAGCATTATATAAATTATTATAAAGTATATATGAAAAAAATTCATTACATATGTGATAAGCAACAAGTACATTAAAAATAAACACAATTAAAAATCTATTGGAGTATAACGTTCATGCACTTGACAGAACCTGATCAGTAATAGAGCCTGATTTGTGTTATTATCAAAAATAAATACGATTGTATATTTCTTAACCTGAAGATGTCTGTGGATAAAATTACACATTAAGCAAGAGACTCCATTGGGATGAAAAATGATAGTGGATGAGATTCTCCCCCAGAAGAATGTGTCAGACAGTCTTCCGATGATGAGGCAATAACATGGATAAAGATAGATTAACAGTGGCCATATTCCCAAAGTTACCCTCAGAAACTGTCTCTGGGGCAATTCATAACTGCCCTAATGCTCCTTTTATGTTTGGGGAATAAATGCTATGTGGCTGTGATTGAACTATAAAAATTATTTATTGAGCTCTCTATAATGCTGATGTTCATTTAACAGCATTTGTTGAAGCTGTTTTAAAGGCATATTAAAGTTTATGCAAATGATTGCTTGTTTAGTTTTATCCCACTTTATCTTTCCATCTTAGGTTCGTTCTCTGCCGGAGATTTGTGTGTTTTCAAATTCAAGCATTCCTTTTTTTCCCTCACACTCGTGTGAAGTTTATACAACGGCCATCCAACAAAGAGGGAACATAAGAAAAAGGACCAAGTTTTTCTTCTAAATTTGCTTTTTTATTCATCTGGTTTTGTATCTCGTGCGATTACATAGGTTATTCTAACAACAATGTTTACCCAGCCATAAAGAAAGATGTAATCATTTTAAATGGGACTTCTGGTTTCAGAGAAATAAAAGTACATACTGGCTAACACACACAGATTTCTCCATATAGGACACACACTCCCAGCTCTGGTTACAGCAGACAGGAGCGCCATCACGTATGGTGGACGTCCCTTTGCCTGCAAAGGAGAAGGCAGGTTGGTATCAAACCTCGCCCTGGGCTACAACCTTTGTTCTGTCATATCAGACCCACACAATAGTGCTGTAAGGGATCAAAATCTGAGAGCAACATTGATATTCAGCCAAAATAGCAGCGGTGGAGCTTGAAATAATGTTTCCCATGCAAGACCATCCCTTTTCATTCGAAATGCACTATATTGAGACACGCTATATCACAGTAGAAACCAGTGGGGAATTCGATCGATGTTCACTTTGAAATTCAAACCCAGTAAAAATTTCTACTTTACCTCAAATCACCAGGAGCGCTGGTGATCCGGCATGCGTGCTTGTGCATATACGTGTGCTGCAAATGTAGGTTGTGTATGTGGAGCATGCTGTGTGTTGCAGTAAATCATAGCACATGCCTCCCCAGGGGGGGGACTGAGGATGAACCGAGAGAGAGTGAAGTAGGATTGTGGAGCTGCTGGTGGAGGTATAGCTGACAGAAACATTATTCAAATGATCCTTCCTCGCTCTCTTTTTTTGCTTTTTTTGGCCAAGCTGCACACTAAAACCTGACATTTAGTCGCAGCAAGAGAGACCTGAGACAACTCATGAGGGTTTTACACCTTCACCGATTTTGGCTCTTTAGCCTCGAACATCCTAAGTCTTCGTTGCACGCTCCTCGGTCCTTCTGCGCTCAGGAGACCTGGTGTTTTTGAATCAAATATTTGACTTGGAAGGAGTCCCACCCTCACCATCGCCAGCCATCCAAACAATAGAAAGGTCACAGTGAATCCGACTTATCAGCGCAGCCTGCCCAGTCGCAGTCTTCAGGGGCCAGGAGGTGCTGGTGGAAGGGGTGGGGGGGGGGGGTACAGCAGGAGGAGAGAGGGGAGGGAGAGGGAAGATAGGGGAAGGTATGAAGGGAAACAAGATGTGGAAAGGGTGAGGGTAAGATGTGGGAGGATGGGGGGGGCGGTAGAAGGGGAGAAGGAAGACGAGGAGGGGGGTGGGGGGCGTTCTGCAAAGCTGTCGCCTGGACATATTGTGCTTTGATGGGCTGGCTTTCATTTTTACTGCCGTTTTTCTTTGCTGTGGAGGAGCAGTATTAAAGTCTTCAATCTCTAGCTGATATTACAGGACTCACGGCAGATTGTGATAAACAGTAAACGTGCCTTCCTGGGTACTCTCCTCTGAACATCTGTTCGAAAATCACACGGTGACAAAAGCAATGTAATTACAACATACCGTCTAAACATGCATACCTCACAGGATGGCATGGACTCTTTTAAAGGGAGTGTCAGTTTTGGCTGACATGCACTCATGGCGGAGGGAGCTCATTCATTTGTGTGTGGGTGGGAGGATGTACATAGCAGTGTGTGTATGTGTGTGTGTATGTGTGTGTGCATAGTTAGGAGTTTAGACAATCCTGAGTGACTGCACTTCAGGTTTTATGGAATTACAGCGCTGTCCTCTGCATTCAGGTTTGCTGAATCATGTTCACAAACAAGCACGTATTGTTACGTTACACAACACGGCATGCTGGAATGTTCACACCTGCGCTAAGCTGCTTTACATATCACACATACTTTTAACATGATTCGTTTTACCTCACATGGTTTTCCTCCATGTCAGACATCACCTTCTACGGTCACATGCAGTAACATGCTGTTCGTTATCCGGCGGAAACTCGGTCACCGTTTGACCAGACAGCCCAACAGGAAACAGAGGCTGCTCCTCCAGACAGGACCCAATTCAGCTCTTTGTCTTCTGTAAATGATTTTCTTTTTTTTTATGTGTCAGGTCAGCCTGAATCAAATGTAGCCGAAGATCATATTTTCTTCGTGGCAAAAGGCACATCTCATGGGATTATGAGTCACTGTGTGAAACAAAAACTGAGATTGCAACAACAGATCTGGTGGTGCATCACTTTGGTTTTGAATGCATGAAAGTTGACTTGTCCTCTAGAAAATGTTGTGGGTTGTTTTTTTTTATGCTAAAGCTTGACTGAATGACACACTTGGACACTTTGATACTTAAGAGGTTGTTTAGACACTTGTCCTGAATCTCTTTGTGCTCTCACCTCAACACTCACTTCAACACTAGTACCTGCAAGAGTTGATGTCGTCACAGCTCAGCCAGTCGTGGTCCAGTAAGAGTCTTACACAAGAATGCTGTGGAAACATAAAACCTCCAGGGCAAAACAAACAGGGGCTGGGAGTTAATCTTATTTGGGAGTTAAACTTGTGAGCAGCAGTCAAATATTCATATTTATTCAATATATCAGTATATTATTATTGGGTATTGATTATTGAGAAGTTAGTAACATTTTAACTTGTTCCTGAAGTTCTTGTTTTTTATTGAAACCCTATTAGACTCTGGTTATATCCTCAAACGTTTATGGAAGGAACCATTAAAGTGTCTTTTCTAAAAGCATTACTTCTTATTTCTTTTTTTACTGTGATGACACAATATCTACTAAAAGTATTTCCATGAAACTTAATCAGAAGGATTTGGTTGGCAATAGTCCAGACTAGTTACTGCTGTGGATCTGTCTAAGACTTGATAAAATACGTGATTGGGATGTCATAATATCTGGTGAGTGTTTTTCTAATCCCTGCATCATGCTTTGATTTTTACGTCTTTTTCTGCCACACCTCTTCCTACTGAACAATCCCTGATTAAGTAACTCAGAATTTTCACAGACGCCTCTCAGACTCATACAGTATAAGTTTGGCTCACAATGATGGAATCATGTAGTACCTGGTGTACACAAATACCTGGCACAACACACAATAGCACTTGGCTATTACACAACCGTTTGCCCTAATGACTGGAGTCGGTCCACATGGTGCAATACTGGAGAACACGCCATGCATCCACTTCACAGGAAGAGGGCGTGGACCCACATTTACAATCCCAGACAGACGAAATAGGGCCCCTCCTGGGCCACAAATCCTTCAGAGAGCTGCTTGGGTTCAGAGGTCAGCATGTAAATGTATAATGTAATCTGCAGTCAAACAGACCAGCCCTCAGTACAGTCATGAAGGTAAATATTGCTGTCTCGCACGGCGTATCACAGCCGGTGTTGTTCCAATGCACATTTCATAAATGCTGATGCAGGTGAATGACTATTTCGCTACCGGTAAATGCTCTATTACATGACTGGGCCCATTGTTTGTGATAGAACAGCCATGATTAATTCTGTCAAACATTCAGCCACTTGGAGGCACAGTGTGGAGGAGGATTACAGTCAAGGTTGTCACCCTGGTGGCTGGAGGCCAACACAGGGAGACAGATAGAGAAATGTAGAGGAAAGGACGAAGAGAAAAAAAAAATACCAGAGACCAAAAGAGACGTATAAGACCCCTGCACTGAATGAGGCTGCCTACTTATCAGCCTTGAGCGTGATGTGCAAACAGAGGCCTTTCAGGGCTGCCAGGCACACAATAGCTTTGTTTGCCATGCAATAGAAACCAGTTGTTCGCTGCTGAGTCAATATTTACTGCCTAATGGAATGTGTGCTCTGCTACTACCCCTGCTCAACAACACCAGATTGGAAGAGGGACTTATTACCTCCCCTATCTGTCTTTCACCCCGCCATCCTCTGTCCCTCTTCGTCCTTGCCTCCCTCTTCTTTATCTTACCCTCCATATCATCTCATCCTTTACTTCCTTTACTCCCCCTTGGGCTCTTTGATGAGTTTTGTTACTCCCTATTCCCTCTCATCCTTCCCGTCCCTATTCCGTTGATCCCATATCATATCTCTAGCATCGGTACCTCCTATCATGCAGGGGGAAAAAAAACACCAAACAGTAGTGGAAATACCATATAGGGTTTTTGAAGTGGGAGCAATGAGAAATCTGTGGAGGGAAATAGCAAATAAAAGATTTTGAGTTCACTTATCGGCACAAGGAGAACCACAGCCCAGAGAATACTTTTTAGGAGTTGTAAAAAATGAAGAGGAGTAGGTAAAAAAATAACAGGAGGGGACAATCTTCTGTTTATGGAGGCCAATATCCTACCAAGGCCATACTCAGAGAGATAGCTAAGTGATGAGATCACTGTGCTGACAGAATGATCCCTTTGTGCCTGAGCCCAGTGGTAGGCAGTGAATACATTACATGTGGTATTTATACCGTGGCTGTTGTTAAGCTGCAGATAATCACTGGCAATCTTCCTTAAGGTGTTTGCATGCAACTGTGCACAAAAACACAAAACCTCCTGCCTGCTTGTCTGAGCTGGACAACATCTCTGCTCACAATCCGTGTCAGTTCTGCCCCTGAATCTTGCTCTGCCACCTTCGAACACAAACACACACCTATGCCCAGGTGTGGAGGGATAATTGGAAGCATGACACACTTGTCCAAGTGCTTTAAAGGTTTTTTTTTTTCACCAGTCACCCAGACAATCCATTCCTTTCAGTCATGCTTCAGTATCGTTCTCTGCAGCCCAGAGGATTACTGAGGACAGTTGTGGGAGTGATGGTGCCGATGGTGTGTGCTCGGAGAAGGGGGGTTTCCATAGTGACACCAAGGCAATGAAAAGATTGGACCAGTGGAGTTTGCAGTGGGTGCCAGAGTGTGTGTGCATGTGTGTATGTGTGTGTGTGTGCGTGTCATTGAGTTTGGAGTTCAGCTCTATAGCTCTAAGTTGAGACACAGTGGAACCATTCATGATCTACTATCTGGCCCCCAGCAGCCTTCACTCTTAAATCAGAGGCAGGTCGCAGAGCTCATATCCTGGAAAGAGTTTTCAATCCCCACCCAAATCCAAGATCATTATTCTTGGCCGGCTGTATGTTACATCTTTTCCCTCCCACTCATTTTTAAATTCTGCCCAATCACATTGAGATGGTGTCTAATAGTGCACTCATAAAGACAAGACATTGATGGTTTTAAATTGTGTTTGTTAATTCTTTCATGATGGCTGAAGGAGAAACAATTAGTAGGAAACATATTCATTGCATCTAATTATCCTTTCTGAGCACAGATTAAATATTTGTACAAGTTTGACTGATAACAAGCCAAAACCCTCTCCATGCATTGACATTTGTTAACATTCTGAAATAAAACTTTTAAACTGCTATTGTAATTAACTCACAAAGCACTCTGAGCCGGATCCATCAATAATATTTAACCAGTGCGGTTAGCGCCCCATCCAATCTTCGTATGTAGCCAGTGAACTTGACCTGACATCGAATCCATTGACGGGATTCAGTGTGGTCAGAGTACATTTTGTAGTAATATATAAATAAATGACTCAAAACGTGTGCAGATTTTCTAAAGAACCCTACCAGGAGCAGGAAACACAAGGGGAATCATTTTCAAATGCGTCTTGATCGTGTGCAGACAATATTCATAAACCTGACAGTTAATAAAGACTTTAATGTGGGTGAAGATGTCTGGACGGAACGGCCCTCAAATTAGAGCTGAAATTCAAAATCTGGGGTAATACATTAAAGTGTAATTTAAAGATAAAACAATTTCTCATGTGGCATGAGAAATAATTAATTATATCTTTGGTGGAAATACCTTGACAAGGCTACTTAGTATGCATATAAAATTTTGAATTGAAAAATCAAATTAGCATTATTAGCCTATAGTGTGTTAGATTACATCTCTTCTCTTTCAAAAGGTCCCACAGTCTTGAATTGATAATTAAGTAATGAAATGAAAATTCATGATCTAATCAACGCCAGTCCATATTAGCTCAGCGGTAGTCTTATTGTTAAATGAGGAGGGGCTCCAAGACTTAAAAATAGCCCAGCAGAATGAAGTTCTAGTACCAGTTTATAAGACAGGAGTCCCGTTGTTATGAGCTCAAAACTGCTCACGCAAAAGTGACCTGAACCTCAAGGATACTTTTTGAAGGTTAAAAAATTTAAAAGGGAAATTAAATGAACAAATACAGTTGGATAAATCCTGTGATAACCATGAATGTACATGTTTTGGCTAAAGTTTATGTTTATCTTGAAGTACCGACAGAACAACAAACACAATTCAAGATAAGCACAGTACCATCAAAAATAAGATCGGAAATGTAAATTTTATTTAACAGCAACTGTTTTATTGTAAAACAAACATGAGTTGGCCTCCATTGGTAGTTTTTATCCCAAAGGTTTTGTTGATATATTTTCCTGTTTGGCTTAATGCAAGGAGACACAATGGCATAAAATGTGGAGCTTCAGCTCCGCTGCCTCATAGCAGGTTAAATGGAGCGGAGGGCAATAAGCAATTCTCCAAGAATCCCTCTCCTCGGTGCTGTAAGTTGTTCTTCCCCCTCTAAACCCATCGCTTCCTGGTGTTCCAGCTTAAAGCTTTACCCTGTGGGGTCCCAATAGGCTGGAATAAAACACAAGTGGATGCGGTACGTTGCCATGGAAACTTAATAAGCCAGCAGTTGTAGTCGGAGAGGGAGTCAACTACAGTACTCAGTGAAGCATGCATCTGAAGGCAATAAATTGAATGCTGTGGAGGGGAAGAAGACAGAGGGAAGAAAGAGGCAAGGGGGGGCCATGCATTGCTGTGAAATAACCTTTTAAGTCGGAATTAAATATTTTGTCAGTAGTATGCGGCTTTGAGCTGCCTTCCCCCCTCTCCCCTCTCTGACGAGCCTGACGGGGGCTAGAGGTTAAACGGCTGTCTGCATTGTCATGAGGATGTTCTGGGATGACCTCATCGCCTTCTGCTGTGTGTGACAACTGGTGCCCGAGAGACTCCCGCTAGATTTTATTCCATTTCATTTTATTTATTTTTTTTCCTTACAACCTCACCTACAGCTGTCATTGCTTTGACTGCCGGGCCATTACACACACTTGTCTCCAGGGCGCCGTTGATACACTGTTGGCTGTCAAAGCTCAAAAGCCTGCTGATTGCCAGGCATTCTTTTTGCTGCATAAATCTTTCATTAAGCACCAATCTATCATTAATTATCAGCTCCTGGCATTTATGGAGAGGTGAAAAGATGGATTGCACGTGATGGGGGTGGGGGGTGGGGGGTGAGATCGGAGCTGGTGTTGAATGTTTAGGGAGTCGATCTATGATGACTCACAACAAGAAGCCCTCTTAACATCCATTTATAAGGAGGGGGTTCACATTCTCCAGAGGTGTTGTTCATCTGTCTAGCTAACCTGATAACATTAGTCCTCATGGCGGCTGGAAAACAGCTTTATCTTCATTCGCTGTGTCTCTCAGGGTCTGTCTCCATACTTTTGGACAGCTGGATGATCATCTCTGTTTAACTCCACGGGCTCTTTTTTTTTTTTTTCCCTCATCCTCTTTAAAGAAACAATTAATTCCCCTCTGAGATTTAAGCCCTGAACCAACCAATATGTGCTTGTCCATTAATGTGTGTGTCCTCCCTGGTGAATCAAAGGTGAGGTTTTCGCTTATGATTCAGATGAGGCTGACAGCACCGCTGCCCAGAAAGCCGTCTATTAACTGGATTTGCATTGGATTAGCTGTCGTCCACCTGCTGTAGTAAATAAACAAATAAGATGAGCCCAATTATAAGGGCATTGTCCATAACATCTTTATGTTGCTGTAGCACTCAATAAAACCAGGCCTTGTACTCATGCTCACAGGTCCATAAATCATCAGGAATCCTTGGCCTAAATGTGCCAGCAAATGCATCTTCCTTCTCTCTTTAAACTCTAATTCTCTTTCTGTCCTCTCTCTCCCCAGACCAAACACTATTTACAGCTTCTCAGATGCTTAAGCCACCAAAATATAGCGCTGTTTTATCTTTAGACAAGTCAATATGGTAACATATTGGTTTTCTGCTAAAAGCTACACATTGTGCTCCATGTATTGACTCATCAGTTGGGCAATTCACACACACACGCACACACACGCACGCATGCACTCACACATGCACACACACACACACACACACACACACACACACACCCCGAGTCCTTGGTTTTACTGATAGTGTTTCATTTTCTGAGATTCACCTGGTGGAGAGAAAGATATTAAAACTAAGAACAGGGATCAAGCCTCAGATAACACAACATAACAAGAAAGGGAAAGTGGAGGAGAAAGAGGAGAGGGAACTGAGACACGGGGAACAGGAATAGACATGGAATGAACACCGCTCTGGAGCGCTTTATCCTGCATTGTCACGCTCTGTTATCCTGGCAGTCTACTTGATATTTAGTGACAAAGACTAGATTAGGGCTGCTACCCTCATCCCTGCAATGCACAAGCTGTCACACAGAAATCTTCCATATTCAAGGAGATGAAAGAAAGATGCAGGAGGTAATCCTTGCATACCTCAAAGTTCAGAGTTGAGCTAAGAATTTTGATCGAGGCCAAAGTCAAAGTCAAGCAAGACCAGACGAGGACAAAGTTAGCTGATCGGGTCACAGAGCCGTAGACGGACTTGTCACAGTTGGCATTAGAATTGAAGAATTCAGTAAGTTCCATTAAAACCACAAAGATGACAACACAGTTGATTATTAGTTGACTCTGGGCAACGTGACAAGAGGGGTTATTGGAGGTGGTCGCCAGAAAATAACCTGTGTGTTTTGGCCCACAGAGGTTATTATTATAAGTGAGAGTTGACAACGCCTGGATAGCAGCTGGATCTATCTGCTTGTTATGAACTGGGCTGACGTATCCAGAGCAGTCAGCTAGTGGGAATAATGTTTGGGTGACTGTAATTAGGAACAATCATTTGGATCAACTTCAATATGGAAGAGGTTTGTTTGAGTCCATAATTCATTGCCATCATAACTCCATGACAAATGAAACCTTCTTACGACAGATCACAACATCACAGGAAACATTCACCCCCAAAAGACTTAACCCCATGTCGATTTGCAGGCAGCACACTCCTGCGGCGCCGACTGTGGAGACTTCCTGTGTGAACTGAGGGAAGACAAGCGATGAGCTTTCAGCAGGGGAGACACAAAGGCAGAATTAGGATTCATGCAGCGTGGTTTTACAGGTACGCTTCCAAATGACTCCATGGAACCCTTCAGGCTGCTGTCAGATGAAACCCTCACAGGAGACATACAGCTAATATGGTCCTAGTTTTTCACTGCACTGGAGCAGATGGTTATGATATGGATTACACTGACAGTAAGTCAATAAGACCCAGATCCTGGGTTTGCTCCGGATTAGTCAATGGTCTCTGGAAACCATCCCATGATTCTGTTTTCTGATCACTCATGCCTCTGCTCTTCAGTTCAATTAGAAGCTGTGCTCCCTTCTTTGGTGCAGGAATAAAACTTTGAACTAATAAAACCGGCTGTGGACGACGTTCTAAGACATCAGCTTTATGTTTGCTGGATGCAGTTTTCTGTTTGTCAAGTCAGTAAACAAAGGATGTTTATTCATCCTCCAAGAAGTCATGTATGCTGTGCCCTGTGCAAGTCTCCTTTATTGCTTGCATGCCATATGTTCCACGTCCGTATGCCTTAACTGATATATTATATAAGTAACCAGCCTGCAGACCAGGTTTGGTTACAATTAACCAATTCTCCATCCAACCAGAGTGCAGCAATTAAACACTATCCAATCAAATTTGTGTGACAACCAGACGCCTTTCATCACAGCGGGCATCCAGATGGCTCCTCACCGCCCACCCGCCCCCGAGCACCGTCTTAGAGATGGGTCTGGAATAACTAATTAGGCAGCACATCCAGCATGGGACGCTCACACCAAACAATAGATAAAAATTCCACTTGATCTCGTCATCAAAACCTCTGTTTTGCTTTTTTGTTTTGTTTTTGAATGTGTCAGCAGATTTGCTTTTGATCCCCCATCAGCAGAGAGAAAAAGAGGAGCGTTTGTTTAACAGCGTTTCTCTGGAGTTTGGAGGTGCCTGCTGTGCACATCACACTGCATGCTTTTTAACTGCAGTCCCACTCGGCGAAGTGGAAGAAGGGTGGGGAGGTGCATCGGGACAGTTAAATTCTTTTTTTTTTGTAAACTTGTCTGCACTCATCTCCTCTCGATTGTTGTCATGTTGTTCAGAAAATATTCAGGTGATCAGTGGCAGCTATGCACAGCTTTGAGCCGCAGGAAGTACACTTCAAAGAACGCGTCTCAGCTGTGAGGCTTTTTAACTACACATTTGTTAAAAGAAAATCCATTTTTAGCTGTTATTCCACTTTTTTAGTAAATGCAAAAACCAGGGAGGGGTTATGTTGCCTTGGCAATACTAAAACTTCACCTCTTCTGAAGCTTCAAACAGTGAAAAAAAATCCTCTCTGTCCTGATGCGAGTAGAGAAGTGAAGTGTTGAGTACATTCACAGCTGGAAAACAATACAACAACAAATAATGCATGAAGGGCCGGTAGAGGGGGGGGCGCACGGCAGCCAACACAAATAGGAATTATTCATTAAATATGCTCTATTCTCTGAGTATGTGTGAGCGAGCAAGAAAGCTCAAGCCGGTTAATATGAAGTATTTTCCATAAGTGAGGCACAGCACCTAACCTTTGTTTCTTGAGAAAACCCGCTGAACCCACCGTTGCCTTTATTTTTCCATTTCAGCCCCCACCCATTAACATACGCACAGGCATAAATACACACAGAATAAATTGAAAATAAAAAAACAGCCTCATAATGTCGCTGATTTTTATCAGATGGCAGGGATTGTGTTCAGAGCAGAAAAATATCTCTTTGTCTATTGTCTCCTGGCCATGATAGGCAAAAAGCATAGACTGGGCGTCAAACTGCGGAGATCATCAGTCATGACATACCATTAGTGTTCAAAAGGCCAATTACAAAAACCTAAAAGCCACTCAGAGTCACTAAGCGCCAGGCTTCGATTAGAACTTGACCTCACTGCGATTTGCGTGCACAGCTAAGCATCAAATAATAGAAAATAGATCTTTAACATAATTACGTCTTAATGGATGACGAAGCCTTCGTTGTCAAAAATTGATATGCAGGCTTCAAGCGGCGTTTAAGCGAAGATGGCAGTGTGCACTTATCTCCATGTCAAAGAGAGAGAGAGAGAGAAAGGGGGGACAGATGGAGGAGTGACATGATGTGAATAGCACCGTGCTCCGTAAGATCATCTCCTATCAAGCTATTCTGTGGCAAGTGCTATTCAATCTAATTGCAGTGGAAATATCTACGCCCCCCCCCGCCCCCCCAACCTTTTATATTTAATCATACCCCTGCTATTCTGTTGACAAAACCAGATGAAAATCATTTCCACTGTGGCTTTTCCTTCTGGCCATATTAGCAGCAATGTTGACCAATTCCTCCAAGGTGACCGCCAGTAATGTGGTCAGCTCCAGTCTGCTGCATTTAGCAAAGACTTTTTGTGAAGTCAGCCCCATTAAGTCAGGGATAATCGTGTGTGTGTTCTCCATGGTGAATATTTGATCTGCTGTTTGCCCTTTGCCGGCCACACAGCGTAGAATAATGGCTCTCTTTGAGTGGCACAAGGCAAAACCCTGGGCTCCTTCGGCCAATGAGAGTCAACCCAATTACTCTATCAATTATTAATTCATCAGAAAGGTCGTCCTTTTTCTCTGTTATTCACATCAGCCTCAGCATGCCAATGTCATGCGTGTCAACAGGGCCTACCGGTCAAATACCTCCTAGACACGGCTAACGCTGTTAGCACTACACTCATTGTTAGAAATGGTGCAACATGTTCATGATCAATAGGGGTAAAAATGTTCATGTCACTGACTTTATTTTTTCACCAGTCATGAAGAAAACAGCAAGTTGTTCTCAGGGTTGTGACATGTAACACTTTCACCTTCAGTCTCATCCTCTTGCCCATCCCCAAGCAATTTTCACTCCAACACTCATGTGAACAGTACTATAGTCAAAGGGTAACCAAGCAACAGTGGTTACCACAGATGTAACTAGACTCATCAGAACACATGGGAACTTTGATTTGGAGCAAATCTTAGCTCCTTTCTCGGGAAAAAACAGATGTCTTGTATTATATAACTTTTTTAAAAAAATAAGCAATCTGTATTAAATTGTCATATAATGTATTCTATCTGTAGAACATGATAGACACTTTGAAAATATTGACTCATTCCTGTTATAGTCAGTCTCAGATGCCTTGCAGGTTCTAACCAGCAGCTACAGTTTTATCACCCAAGGAGGCCATTGATTAACCGCGACACACCAGAGCACAAAGTAGTTTAGAAACGACTCGGTGCTGAATATGAACCCTCCCGGTGGTCTGCACCTGGACAGCACTCTACATGGCACTCCTATACACTAGTGTCTGTCATAAGTGCCCATAAGCAACTAGTGGACAGCATGCTCACGTCATGTTGTAGAATTAATGCCACAACTTCATCAGACCCACACAAGTCATTACTATAAAAAATGTTTTGGCGAAGAAAGAACAGTCGTAACATTTGCCAGCAATCAGTGCAATTACTCCAACTGTGCAATAATACAAGATGATTAGCCTATAGCCACGTCATCATAGCAGTAAACTTTTTTATTTAACAGAACTGGGCAACACGGTGGTGCAGTGGGTAACGCTCTGGCCTCACAGCAAGAAACTTATGGGTTAGATTCCTTTCCTTTGTACATGACATGACCGTAATTGTCTGCAGCCACTTATCCGCTTCGCAGGTCACGAGTGTTACTGAAGCCTATCCCAGCTGCCTACGGTCAAAATACAGAGTACACCCCAGACACTTTGCTTGTGCACTGTAGAGTGGAGTTTATAGGAACTAATTGAAAAAAAGAAAAAAAGAAAGTCTTTTCCACATGGGTGCTACTGATAACCATCTGAAACATGTAAATACAGCATTAAGGGCAAACTAACCAGGGAGTGTAGTCAGTTTGCATAACAAGTCATTCAGTTTGACTCATGTGTTCCTGTGCCTCTTATCTAATGCAGGCATGGAGGAAACAGTTCATCTTTGTCAGCGGCTCTTATTAAAGTGAACCACAGGGGCGACACCAGCAGATCAATCCACTTGAACCGTGGTTGGCAGTGGCTTTGAGGTCCAGCGTGGTTACATGTCACTGCAGGTGGAACTGTGGCTAATGTCGGATGTGTCATCTGGTTTGACCTTTAGCTAACGGTGTTCTCAAAGGTCACATTCTGCATTTCATCCAATCACTTTTCATTGCATTAAATGTCTGTCTACTGGTAACTGAATGAAACGACCAGTGCAGGAACAAACCACAGCGCCTCACATTCGGCCCATTCGGCAAATAGTAATGTTCTTGATGTGTGATGAGGTGATGTGATAATCAGTTTCATGGTGAATTTGATAGCAAGGCATGACGTGACCTTTATAAACCCTGAAATGTATGAGCTCTAGGTCTAGGTTATATTACAACATCAATATTTATGATAATACCATCTAAATGTGTTATTACCCTCTCCATCTGAAACACACCACCTGTATTTTAGTGAGCTGTCAACAACCAGAGTGAATGCAGCTGATGCACACGCAGATTTTCAATTATAAAGCAAAGCAATCTACTTTGGTAAAGTATAAATTTTCAAGGCTTTGTCCATTAAATTGCATTATTAGTTATATTAGCATAGGGAACAGTTGAATACGATTATATGTAATTATTCTCATAAAATACACTCATGCCTCTGATCAGTGAGTAAGACACAAAACACTTTCTGTCCTAATTTGACTGTCATCTTTAAAAACACACTCCCCAAACTAACCTAGCATTAATATTCTATTCACATTTGTTAAATAGTTTACAATGCTCTGCTCAAACTTCTCATTCTGGTGTATTGACAGAGTAATACATTATGTAATGGTGCCGTAACGAAAGAGCTTGGGTTATTATCAGGATGTGTGACTGCAATATACAGTAAATCGTGGAATACTCTAAATATTACATATTTAATTATCATAATTTGCATATAATGTCAAAAAGAGGCATAAGTAGCAGTAATGGATCATACTGACTGTCTCGTTTTGGTGATGATGAGGGTGACATGGTGCCAAGGTGACAGGAAGAACAGAGGTTTTGTAGAATAATGACTGATTTTAAACAGCCTCAACAGAGTCCTACAGAGTCTTTCAAGTCGTTCCTGCTCACTTGGAAACAAGAGAGGGTGCATTTCCATGCAGCGTGTCAGATTGCCATGGCAACGTGAGAAAAGAAAAAGGCAAAAAGGATCGAAAAAAATGTGCGAGATCTTTTTGTGGACTCGGTGAGGTAGTGGAACAGCCTGCCAGCCGCTGGTGAGGGAGACAAAAACCGAAACAAACTGGGAGCAGGCACGTGAAGGTGTGTGTGTGTGTGTGTGTGTGTGTGTGTGTGTGTGTGCGTGTGTGTGCGTGTGTGTGCGTGTGCGTGCGCGTGCGCGTGTGTGTGTGAGAAACGAATGAAACTGCTGACTGGAAAAATGTGGGTTTCTTCAAGAGCTTACAAAGCCATGAAAGCATGTGATGACAGAGTCTGGTGAACACACTCAATCACTCATGTGGGCGCCCACAAACAAACACACACATAAATTTCCACTGAGACACACTAACAGGTACACACCCAGTGAAGGCCGTCACAGCAGATTGAGCCAGTTCAATGTTACAAGCACCTGTGTGCAGTATGAGGTGTGATCCAGTCATGTAGTGTGTTGTGTAACGGTACTCAGATCCTGACTGATGCCTGACTCTGCACACACACACACACACACACACTGTGGTGGATGTGGCGCACTATGTCATGTCTGGGCGTCGTCTTGAATTATTAAATCGTTGTTTTTTTCTTATAAATCTGCCAACAACAAACACAAGCGATCGTTTATGTGTATTAATCCTTGGAAGCATACTCCAGTGTTCTAGTCAATAGTCAATATTTTTTACATGCCCCTGAGTGAACCTGTCTGCTGTCAGCAGACACAAAAGGAATAACTTCCTACTGATAGAGGGTTACCACAGAGACAACAAGGATTCACATTGCTCAGTTTTGTTGTTGAAGGAAGGATACAGAATGCTGGTCTGACCGAATAAAGTGTTTTCTGTTCTTCTGCTTCGTAACCTCCTTGGTAAATTGGAGTCAATCTAATCTGTAATTTACGCAATAATCACATTACACACAAAGCAGTGACGGGAATGTCTGTTTCTGATGAATGACGACATTTGTTGAAATCTTTCTCACTAACTCCATTTGAATGTATTATTCTGAAGCAAGCGTGTCATCGGTGACCCACTAGATGAGGGACATGAGTGTGTTCCCAGTACAGGAGTACAGGTATACCTCAGCTTACGTCATTAATCGCTTCCACGAGACACAATGTAAGTTGTATTAACTTGTTGCCGGGCTAAGCTGAAAATAACCCAGTTCCAAGTTCAGCACTGTATTTAATTCATGAATACATTTTCAAAAAAATCATTCATTCATTCATTCATTCATTCATTTTCTCCTTATTTATTGTACAATAATATGTAATTTTAATTGTTTACTAGTGATTTTGAAATTCCAGTGTTTGTTGCTTTCAGATGTTAAGTAAAATGTTATAAACTTCATTTTTATGATTCAGTGTTTGTTTGTTTTTTATTAATGGATGTATAATCGAGGATGGCGTAATCTCAAAACGACATAAACTGAGGTAAACCTGTACAGGAATGTGTTGCCAGTGACAGACAATGGCAGCTGAGTTCTTGTGCTGTTTCATTCTCTGCACTATTCCATAACAGTTTGCAAGAATTGTAATAAATTTCAAAAAAATTAGACTCTACCACTTACTCCAAATTTAAGGACTTAAAATAAGAGTTATGAACATTTGACCAAAACAAATAAATGTAGAATCCACAATTTTGTCGATTGGTGGCGGGTGAAATTTCTATCCTACTATGGTGACGCCATGCCCTGCCATACTCAGCCACTGCTTGGAATGACAACCACATTTGTCTAGTAGCCCTTCACTGAAAGAACTTAACCTATATCAGAAAAATCAGCAGCCAATCAGAGGCAGGCTGTGGCTGGAGGCCAAAGTGGTAGGACATAGTAGGACATTTTTAAATGTCCCTTCTTAGTGCCAACCTTTCCAACAAAAAAAAAAAAGGTCATTAAAATCTGTTCAAATATTTTCAAGCTATTAAATACACTCACACAAACACACAGAGACAACCAATCAAACAAATAAACAAATGCCGCCAATCACCAAACATCCTCCACCTCTGGTTGGCGGAGGTAATTAGAGACACATCCCAGAGCAGCTGACAGCACTCCCAGGCAACAGTAAACACGAGTCCTTAAGGCTCCCATTAGCGATCATATCACTGCTGACAGATATTAAAAGTGACATTCAAAACGTCACAACCAGATCTCCACCAACAACTGACAGTTCCCCCCAAACATTTCCCCACCTAGACTCCTTTTCTTTGTTGTTTTGTCTGTCATTCAAAAGCCTTCCTGCTTTAAATAGAGGTCTCACATCACTCTCCATAGTGTTTACATCTGCTTTCACATGAGACTACACAAAGTGGTCCGATGTTCCCTCAGGTGTGATGATCTTAATGATATCCTGTGTGTTTAGATGTGTTTGTCTCTGTGGTAAATGGAGTCATTTGTAGAACTTTGTTGAACCTAAACCTGAGCTCCCCACATCCAGCTTCTCAGGGTTCACTCATACTCCATTTCTGTATGAAAATAATTCCTAACTCATTTATGTTGGCATTGATAAGTTTAGACCACTACAAATATAGAAACAGTAGGTTAAGTACAAAGCAGTAAAAGCAAAGAAGTAGCACACTCAGCTGTGGTCTGAGGCCATTAATGACGCAGCGACATGTGCACTGAGAGTTTCTCAAAGATTAATTTTAGCGTCTGTAGACATTTGTTATATCTTGCTTGAGTAATGGCTGCCGAGGTTTGCAGTGGTACTGCACCAAACTTGCACAAAATGGATGAAACAACTGCAGACTACAGATGGAAGGCTACATTTGCATCCGTCTTCAGCACTGAGCATAAATAAACCTTCAGAGGTCTGCATACGGTGTTGCAAGGACATCGTATGCAGACTCAAACAGCACCAAGACCGATACCTGCAGTCACAGACAGACCTCTTTCACAGAACTACAAATCTTGTTTTCACGTTGTCTCTCCTGTGCTATACTTCAAGTTTCTCTGTTTGCCATTGTTGTGTGTGAAGTATCTCCGATGTGCAATGCTGCAAAAAACAAATCCCCTCAGGGACAATAAGGTTTAAAAACAAACAGATTTGTATCAGATTTATTATAATAAAAGAGCTATAGCATTTTACCAAACCAGACAAGCATGCAGGATTGTTCAGCCTGGCGCCCCATGTGCCATTCTAGTTAGTCACTCTCATCCATTGATGCATATTTATTAACACCTTTTGTTACGACTTTAATTTAGACAAAAAAGTGCAGTCTTGTGTTTATATTTAGACACCCTGAGCTGTCGGCTGAATTTTGCTCTGTGATGGGTGGGTTGAGAGTTCCACTTTACATAAAAGCCCTGAGAATCCTGTGACTGGCATGTTGCTGCACAAGAACCATTTTTAATAATCAAATTCCCCTGTGGCTTGAGTAAGAAACATGTCTCTCTCTCTCTCTCTCTCTCTCTCTCTCTCTCTCTCTCTCTCTCTCTCTCTCTCTCTCTCTCTCTCTCTCTCTCTCTCTCTCTCTCTCTCTCTCTCGTGTGTGTGTGTGTCAGACGCGGAGAGGGAGCGTTAGGCTGTGTGTGCTGGTGTGTCTGTTCGTTCCTGTTCTCATTAGGTTCTACACTGCAGAGCCCGGCTTCAGTTGTTTCCTGTATAGCCCATTACTGCTACCTGCCCCAGGGTTGGAAGTTGAAGCCTGAGACAAACAGCGAGCCGTGTGCAGTAAAATGCACCCGAGAGATTAAGCCTGGTGAGGAAATCGGGGTGTGTGAGAGGGGTGAACTTAAGGTTGAGTCAACCTGAGGCCACAGCAGGCGGTTGTGGAGAGACGATTACCAGCCAGGCTTTTAGCGAGTAGGGCAAGGGACAGAAAAGAATTTTATACAGTTTAATTCAGGGAAGTAGAGACATGCAATACCTTTAAAGATTAGACCACTGAGAGGACGGTAGAAAAAAGCTTATTACTCTGACACTCTTGTCATTCAATATGTACCTGCAAAGAATACAAACATGTCTGTTTTCTCTCTAGTGACAATAGAATAAAAGCCGCCATTTATACGTGAAACAATAATGTGAGGTATTTAAAGGTTAAGTAAGACTGAATACAGAGAGAATTGCTTGTTTGGTGCGGAATGCACAGATAAAAGATCTAGTGAGCCATTCATTTATACTCTGATTCTATTCATCCTACAGTCTTTCAATTATGATTAGAAAATCTAGTCGCTCCTGCGTTTTCTTCCTCAGATTCAGCTGCTCTAAGTGTTGTTTATGATGGGTTAGGGTTAGGGGTTAGGGCTAGAGGTAGGGTTAGGGTTAGAGTTAGGGGTTAGGGTTAGAGTTAGGGGTTAGGGTTAGGGCTAAAGTTTGGGTTAGGGTTAGAGTTAAAGGTTAGGGGTTAGGGTTAGGGCTAGAGGTAGGGTTAGAGGTGAGGGTTAGGGATTAGAGTTAGGGTTACAAATAGGGTTGGGTTAGAGTTAAAGGTTAGGGGTTAGGGTTATGGTTAGAAAGAGGGTTAGGGTTAGAGTTGGGGTTAGATTTAGAAATAGGGTTAGGGTTAGAGTTAGTCTTAGTAATCTTGAATCAGAGGTTGCTTGAATGGAAGATTCTCAGTCCAAATGTTTCATTTCATGTTTCAATGAAGTAGTGTGAGGAACACACACTATGACTAGCAATTCAGTCACAACATTCACAATGCCCCATAAGTGACTCACTTCCCTTTCTTGTGTTATCAATAGTAGAAGACAAGGTTTACTGTGACAGGAAAAAGAAACATAACAGGAGGGACTCTGTGAGCACATACTTCCACCAGCGTCATTGTTGCCACAACCTGAACAATCGCACAAGTGTTTTCTGGCAAAGAAGTCCTTTTAAAAACTCCCATTAGCAATCAGGCTTCTGTGAGAAGAAGTGACTGATGTGTTGAAAGTGTACAATGTAAAACATTCCTTAACACCATGAGGAAATCATCAGTGGAAGAATCATTGTATCCAGGACACTTTACTCTGATCTGCCTCGTGCAAAGTTCAGTTGTATCATGACTTTATCTTTAGTTCAGTTATCAATAAACATACAGTGGATTTTGATTCATTTCTCAAGCTGCAACCCATTAATGGACCGATATATTATCGTGTTTGCAACAGCCTTGGTGTGAGAGCACTTAAATCTGCTTCAGTCTGGTTGTGTAGCAACACAACATGCTTTAAACCACTCTACAAACACTGATTTTAGCTCACAAGTGAGTCAACCAGATCTGCTTTTAGTAATTCTTTGACTCTGGTCGCTCCACTCTATGATATCCCTGTGGATGCTAAAAAGTGGCTGGGATCGTGCTAAATATGTGTCCATGTCAGTCGGACAATTTAGACTCGCGGGGAAGAGAATACAAATTTATAGAGGCAGAAAATCACTGTGCGTAGCGACCAATCTGCCCCACATTTCCTCGTCCTTAGAAATAAGCAGTCCGTCTTGCGTGACTCAACTCATACTACGTCTGCGTGGTGCCAGTTGCAATTTAGCAGGTGTTGGTGGGGACGGCTCACACTGATACTGTCAGTCACCATGTTTTCAAATTACCATAGCCTGCACACCGACATGATTGCCTGATTGGCAGTGTTATTTCCGTGGCAATTATTATGATTCTGATTATGTCAATCATTTCACTCTCTACTCGTCTCCACGAGTTGCAGCCTGCTCTGTCTTTCTCCTCGTCCGTCTGATGGCTGGTATATTCTCTCCTTTTACAGTAGAAAAACTTTTTAAAAATTCATGCCCTGCTCCCCTCCAGTGCTATTACCTTTGAGCTCAGTAGCTCATTCGGAATTACTAACGGCCTGTATATGGTCCCCATAATGATCATTTTCTTTCTCTATCAGTAATAATTGTGAGGTTAGTTCTATTTTAGTGCAAGCTCAGGGCTTCTGGTTTTATCTTGGTACTTCTTGTATTATTCATGTCATACTCGTGTCTTTGACTTTTCCTACAGCGCCCTCCATTTAAACCGCAATTACCACTATTATCACTTCGACTCTCTGGTGTACAAAAAAAAAGAAAGAAAGAAAGGAAAAAAGCCATTTTCTTCATTATCATCGTCATCGCCGCCACCATGGCCATCATCATCTATTTACTACATGATTCAATTAGTGAGCCATCAGATGAAAGGTCACAGTTGTAATCAGTCCTTTTAGAACATGTTTTCTTACTCTCTTTTTTTCCTCGACGCTTTTCCGACGTGCTTGATGTTACATCTGAGGGTGGTTAATGACCTTGCGTTCCCATTTTGTGACCAAGACAACTAAGACGAACGGACTGACGCCGTATCCACAGCAACAAAACGGGCTGCGCTGCCAAGCCTTCGAGCTGCGACTCGTTCACACGGCTTTGGAAGAGATGGCTGTTTTATGAAGATGTGTTTCTTAGTCTTACAAATGTATTTAAAACTGTCTCAAGCCTTCTGCAAATTATGCACAGTATTCCAGCTCATGTCAGCACTCCAGGCTGCAGCACATGTAGGAGTACTTGATAATGTATTCAGTGAGGGCTGTTTTTTACTTGTGCACTGTATCAGCTGAATGGCACTGTTGCTCAAACAGGCTGAAACACAAATACTACTATCTGGAAATGTTTGCTATACTCAGGTGTGGTCACATTGCTTTTGAACTACACTGCTATCCCACCCACGGCACATATTTTGCGTTCCCCTACAGTGGTTACTGTACATGCTGCAAGGCAACACCTAATACAGATTGCATGATCTGTCAGTCAGACAGATATACCGGTTGATCTAAGTTGAAAATATCTGAATAGAAATTGGTGATCTGTTTTCCTACAAATATGTTGCTCTTAGCACAGACACAGTGTAGACAGATCAGTCCCCCACTTTCGTCAACTAGAGTCTCTCAGCAGCTTCAGATGGATTGTCTTTTAGATCATGTTCACGGTCACCAGTGGATAAATCCTGTTAGCTTTGTGAAATCGTTATAATGTACAATGGAATTCAGTACAAGTATGAATGGAGGATCGACCATAATTAGTTTGGTCATCATCCAGCTTTTCTTCACACTTATGCTTTAAATTAGCATTGGTGATTTGCTGAACATGTGATTTTAATTGAAATAAAGGAGCTCAAAAACTTGTATTTTATTATTATGGTGTCATCTCTACCAAACGTTCGATATTTTGATTTTTTTATTAATAACGTCTTTTTAGTTCTAATCAGGAAACATTCAAAATGATGCTGCGGACATGAGAAACATTATACAGTACCTGCTAAACATGAGCATTGGTCGTAAACATGCTGTGGGTGTTTGGTTGTTGTTAGCATGCCAATTGAGAGGCTTTAGGCTGTTAGGGGATACGACCTAAACTGTATTGTCCCTGAGGGGACATTTATCTTGCAGCCACACAGGTTCAAATGCATTAAATATGAAAACATAAAACACTGGTGCAGGTGTGGGGAGGTTTTCAACAGAATAAATGTCTCTTCTTGTACTCGGGTACCTTTTAACCATGGTTTCATATTTCTATTTAACTAAAGTCGCTTGTAATAAATGATGGGCACATTTTGTAATTTCATCCAGAGGAAGTGGTTCTTCCCAGATCACATCTTTGATGATATTAAAAAGCAACAAAAAAAATGGATTCTTTGAGTAAATCCGAGCCATCATATTTCTCTTCTTCCCATTGCACCCTCTCTACTCAGGGAGTTTTGTTCTAGGAGTGTGTGCCACACTCGTCATCCAAGTTGTATTTGGGATCCAAACCGTCAAACTGATTCCATTATGGACCAAGTTTACAGTAACAGGATGACAGGTGTAATTCCCCCATAATAGAATGTAATAGAATGAATTAAAGAAGTAAACCCGAAGAAAAAGTTTTAAATCGTGTCACAGGTCTGGGTCCAATCAAACTAATACACTTATATGTGTGTTACAGTTGAGTTGCTCAGAAGCAGTGACCTAATTCTGAATGAACGCCGACAGACTGCTGCGTACACTAGTAATCAATTTAAACATCAACGGCTTATCGTTCCTGAACTCAGATAATGTATGCTGGTCTGATCAAACAGGAAAACAGCAGTGTTCAGTGTGTGTGTGTGTGTGTGTGTGTGTGTGTGTGTGTGTGTGTGTGTGTGTGTGTGTGTGTGTGTGTGTGTGTGTGTGTGTGTGTGTGTGTGTGTGTGAGTCCATCTCAGCAGCTGCTCTGTCAGCATACTCTTAGTCCGAGGGAGGGGGGTCCACACAGCATGGCTCAAGAACTCATCAACAACCCTAGGCACTGTGCTTGGTGTGTGGGATGATGTGCTGCAGACTCAGCCTCTCACCCCCAGTAAGCCCCCCCCCCCCATGCCCCCCCCATACACACATATTCATGGACCTAACTGTGCACACATTAAATTACTGACTGCATTCATCCAGCAAATATGCTTGTTACCCACGAGGATGGGTATTTCTTAACGGGGGTTAAGATTCAGGGGCTTGTTATGAGGAACTAGGATTTGATTTGTTATGAATGCAAAGCACACAACTAAAAGGCTCTCAGGGTATTTAGTCTCTCTGGCTATAGGCTTAATGAGTTTGCGTGTGCAAGCTGTATGTATTGCATTAATTTTACGTGATGCATGTGTGCACATCAGCATTTGTGCAAATGTGTGTGCTTGTTTTGCACTTGTCAAAGAGAAGAGCTCTTTCAAAAGTGTATTACACTTTCGTGATGGCTAGCGGCTGGAGGCTCTTGGTCTAATTCATTCTGAGAGGCTAATTCCATGCTAAAAAGTCAGCGATGCCACATGCTTGTCCTTGCCCACAGCCCGGTGGACCAGTCTCAAAGCAAACCAATTAGCCAGGCTTGCTCTGGGTCTGTCAACCCCTCCCTCCTGAAGAGACATTCTAAACTTTTTTTTTTTTCTTTTCTCTTCCTTCGAAGGTTTTAAATGAGGGAGGTCCACGAGGAGTAAAGGGGCTGAACAGTAATAAGCTCGTATCACTGACAAGAAAGATGTCCAGTGAGAAACATCAAATATACAAGGCTAAGCTTCGTTGCCAATTAGCAAAAATAGCTGTTTAGTGACAAATCTCCTCACCCCCGAATGAAACCTTGTCCGATGTACAATTGAAGGCATGAATGCAGTTTTCATGGAGGCATTAGAGCGCTGGGGGAGTTTTATTTTTTTGGTGAAAACTTTCCTCGCTCCATCACTGAGAGTTTGAAAGAAGTGGCAAACATGAAGGTGTCAGGACTCAGTAAGTGGACTGACTCGACACTGTGCAGTATTGCAGCAGTTCCACTGTGGGACTTCCTAATTGGATGGTAATTAATGGAATGGAAGCAGATAAATACCTTTGTGAGCAGGCTTGTCAAGGACGACGATGTGATGGGGAGGGAGTTTGAGAGCCGGAGCGAGGGAGAGACGGAGAGAGAAAGCGACAGGACAGACACCTTTTCTTCATCGTGACAGCTAATCCTCATCCCTTCATCCATCTCCTCAATTCCTAAATGAAACTACCCCTCCCTCATCAGTCCTCCTCTTCCACTCTGCTCTGTTCCTCCGCTTATCAAACCCCATGCCTATTCTCCTCTGCCCCAACTTCACCCGTTTCCATGGAAACACAGGATAAAAAAGAGTAACTTCTAGATTAAATCAAAGATTTCGATGTGCAGAAAATATTACAAGTTCTTTTGAATCGTGCTTGAGTTCAGGATGATACTCTGCAGATCAGCAAACTCACTGACGCAAACTGTAAGACCTGCCTGTCTCCATGGGACCCATGAATAGCATGTGAGGCTGTTTTTTTTTTTATTCCTGCTTTATTTCCTTTTTTTCTCCTGGATTTCATGGATTCTCTAACTAACCTGAGGAGACTTTTGTGCATAGTTGAAAATCCAGGCTGGAAGAAGAAAGAGGAGCATAGAAGCATCTTGTGGTATTGCTGCAGGAAACTGCAGTCATCAGTCCTATAAATGTGCTTTACTTCTAATCGGCTGTAGGTTACAATAAATTGTGTTGTCTTTAACCACCGTCACTTTGATCCTCATTACCGGCTCAGTGTTCGAAGCATAAACTCACTTACTTTAAACTAACACTAGCTTTTCTTCGCTGACTTGCTAACCAGCCAGCAGGCAAGTGAGAAAAGCAAGTGGCTCAAGTGAGAACCTGTCAGCAACACCAAAAGATATGGACGTTTCATGATCATGCACACCACAGCATATAAATATATAACAGTATCATTTATAAACTGTTAGTTTAAGTAGGGCCATGTATTAAAGTAAAAATGGGATAGAACCCTTTCGGATATATGACTTGTTTGTACTCCTCTTGGAGTGTGAAAGCTTGTTAGCCTCGTTTGCTGACGTTAAAATTTAGTCCCACGAGACTCATGTCTCATGAGCAGGCCAATATATTTCTCTTATTAGGACAAGGCATCACAAATACTTTGCTAAGGAGAAGAAAGGATCTTGGCTTGCATTAAATAAGGGCTTTAAACCGATCTTTGTTTTATATACAAATACACCCTTCTTTTCATTATTGGTCTCTTATTAAGATACAAGGTTAGCCAAATCCCATCCATTTGGAGGTTCGTGTTCTTTTCACATTATGCAAAGCTTGCTAGCATTACCTGTCATTCTACTTTGGGGATGTGTCAAATCTCACAGTGAGAAAGGGTAAAGCATGTTGCTCAAATTAAAATTTTAAGATGCTGAAATCATGTGAGCTTAGAGTGTCATCGCCATGGTGCAACAAAGACACTGGAAGAGCCACAGAAAGGCGTAGAAGTGGACGTCCTTTGACCACACCCCACACTGATGACCACTTCATTGGAAACAGTGCCCCATGGAACCGGATGATGAATGCGTGTCATGTCAGACCATTTACATCAGCGTGGTCTGCATGCTAGATGACCTGCAAAGGTATATGAACACACTGGCAGACACAGGTGTCATTTCATTTCATTGCATGGACCAGGGAGTAATTATGCTGGACGGGGGGGGGGGGGATTGGGCATCAGAGCTGTTCTCTGATGGAGGTCGATTCACGTTGAGCAGAAATGAATTGAGCGGAAATGATGGCCGCCAACGATGTTTGAGATGTCAAGATGAGCCACTGTTGTCATCAGATGATCTTTTAGTAGTGGAGGTATTACAAGTGTGGGCAGGTGTGTGTACCCCCACACATTGTGAATGGCACAATGACAAGCCCACACAACCTGAATAACATAATCAATTCAGTCTTTGTGGAAGACAATGCTCCAGATCATCGAGGTTGCCTCATTAGAGAACGCCTACTGGAGTCTGGGGTGACGTGAAAGAAGTAACCTGCACTTTCTCCAGACCTGAAACCCATAGAAAACCTATGGGATCAGCTGAGTCACCGTATAGAGACTCGTAACCCCACAACCTCAATGACCTAAGGGCTGCTCTTCAAGACGAATGGGATGCCAAGCCTCAGTAGACTATGAGTGGATTTGAACAGCATGAAACATCATTGTCAAGTTGTAATTGATGTCAAAGGCACATAGGTTATTTTTTGTTGTGGTATACCCACCACTGTTGTCGGCTTTTGTTTCGATTAATCATTGGAGATGAGGAAGTCACTATTACATTCTTTTACTTAAATTCCCTACTTTCATGATAAATATCACCGTAGCGTGAACTTTTTACAATCCCACTCCAACATTATAAATTCTAAACCCAATGCACTGTAGGTGGTGTTACTATGAGAGAACCACTCCGAAAACAAACATGAAAATTCCAGGTCTGATTTTCGAGCAAAATTATGTTTTTCTTTCAAATAAGCACTTAATATCATTAAATGTCACAGATTAATTATGGGCTCCATCCTGTAGAGCCAGCAGGGCTGTTCCTATTCACGCACAATCAGCTAATCACAGCAGTTGATACCAGGATCTGAGCCTCGTTGTGACACAGTGGAGTGTAGTTTGACCTCAAACCTCCAGAAAACAACTGTCAGTTGTCCATTTTGCTTCGTGCAGATGAGTGACAAGAGATCCATAGTGACAGCAGTAGCACATAAAGCTTTTACCAGCAGCAGACTGAGTGTGTCCCTCCTTCACACATGGCCAGGTCCTGAAGGAGATGAGAGCGCGAGTTACACCTGACTGGTGGCAGGCGTGTATGCATGTCCGAGGACAGTCGCGTGCACACACATACAGACACACACACGGGTAAGAAAATGGTGGCTTAATCCTGGGAGAGAAGTTGAAGTCTGGACATCAGTCTGTACAACAGAAAGCACGCTCCATCAGTCCACGGGGAGACCATCTGAGAAGAGGCAGTCTGGCCGACTCTCCGTCAAACTTGTCAAGCTGCTCTGATGGAATTCTTCTTCCCTGAACGATGGACTTCAATGGACTTTCTTTTATTTTTTTTCCTCCCCCCCTGTGACTGTACCCCTTCCAAAAGTGAAGAAATTATTGCTGTGTGTAAAATAAGGGTGCAGGACATGGAGAATTTTTAATGCGTTCATTTTTTATGCATGTTAACAGGGCTGTAGTTCTTACTTCCTTGTCCTCTGAGGCGCCATTGTATTCAGTTCCTGAGAGGAATAATATGCAACAGGGAGAAAGGATTTTATAGATTGGGTTACATTATTCTACCGCCGCCATCCCATACTGTACAGTGGTGCAGTGCCACCACCCACTAGAGGATGATTTATGGGGGAACACACTCAACAAATTGTACCTAATGAATTGTCTTGCTACTGGTTACTGAATTTAACACCCCTTTTATTTTACTGCCTTTGTTAAACACGGGTTAACTGCCAAAGGAATAGCAATCAATGCTGAAATGGTTAATGAGAAAATGGTGTGAGAGAGAGAATATGAAAGATTGATTTAGTCTCGCTCTAAGTGGGATTTATGGTGTGTATTCTGCTAGGGAGTGAGACGAACTCATATTCTTCACTGCTGTGTTGGTGGAGGTCCGGGTTTACCGTACTGTGTCCTTATGTTCCGTCTGTGGCCCAGAAGGTTGTTGGCACATAAACGGATCCCACACATCTGTCCATCTCTGCCTCGACCTCCTCCCCGCGACTGATTGGGAGGAATAAATTTAACACACACCTGCATCAAACTGACAAATTCAACCACGCTAGAGGTCAGCTTTCCGTAAATATCCTCACGCTCTTGTTAAGGTGTCACAGCTTTTAAATGGATCGACAAACAGCCCACCTGGGACTCGTGGAAAAGAGAAAGGGATTGGGTGGCAGGGGGAGTAAAAAAAAAAAAAAAAAACGAAACATGGCCTCCCGCGTCCGCTCCCGTCGTTATTTTTACAAGTCTTTACGACTCAATTTAGCGGATGGGAAATAAAACAAGCTGGGTGTCTGAGCTCCGGGGGCTGAGATGAGTTAGAGGTGCTCCCTGAGCTGTCACAGAGCTCCAGAGGTGGCATGGGGGGGGGGGTTGTGGATCAGAAGGAGAGAAGAGCTGGGTGAGGAAGAGATGGTGGCGCTGGAGGTGGGAGGAAGGTAATCAAGCAAGTTTATTCAGATCAGCGTCTTTCACTTTGCTTCACGTCTCAGTCACTGGAAGCCTGAGCGGTTAGCTGAGGAAACAAGGGACTTCTCCAATCAAACGATGGGCCTTGCTCTGTGTGCAGACGTGTAGCACGGGCCCCCGAATGGAGATGAAACATATTTAGCATCTTTTTTTAACAATTTCCCATGCTTCTATTTCTCCGAAAGAAAAAGAATCAATCCTTTAAGAAAAAATGATTGACGTTATTTCTACCATATTTCATTCATGTGCTCCACATGGTGTTAATATTGCTCTCTGATATTGACTTTTTTCTTCTTTTAGCAGCACGCTCTGATAGCTAATGGAACCATCTACCCCTCAGAAATGCCTCTTCTTCTTTCATTTGCCTCTCTCTTTTTTTAAATTCCAGACCAATTGGGAGCATACACACTTGGGAGGGGAGGGGAGGGGAGGGGAGGGAGGAGATGGTCGGTAATTAAAATTCTGTTCAGCGTGACAACGCTGTTTCATGCCTCATTTTTTTGTTACACGTGGGATGAATACGGGATAAGCGTGGAGACCTTAATAGGTAAGTACACGGAGCCGGTATGTGCTTAAAGTGCGCGACGCACTACCTCCAGGTGAAAATGAATGAAAAAAGCTGCACGCTTATCAACGCCGGTGCATATTTTGTGTTTAGGCTTTAACTTCTAAAGGTGTTGTGCATTCATTGTGTCCCTCCCCTACAACTGAGAACTTGTATTCATGTGTTTAGCATACGCTCGCCTCTGCATGCTTGCATGTTCTGATTGTGTGATGTGTTTACTCATTGAAAGGGGGATGTGGGCAACGCACAGCCTCCTGGGATACCGTCCACAGGGCTTGTCAACTACTGTCACTCTGTCATCATCCTTCTGTCTCCCCCGTATCCCACAATCCTCTGCTCCGATTCCCAAAACAAAGACGTAAGCCACGGCGGCAGCATCCAAAGGGATCATCACTCCGCCAGCGTTTAACCTCTGCCACAGCTTCGTTCTCGCGAAACCTTCGCCGTGTCTCTCCTTCTTCATCGCTCTCCATCTTTCCTCCTACTCTCCCTCATCAAAGCCTTTCTATTTTGTTTCCCAGCTCAACAGAGAGTTATTGCTCATGACAACGATCATGGTCGTTTATTTTCTCTCCTCAGCCCGGCCTCTGTATTCAAGCCGGGCTTGTATTACCCTATGATATTCAAGCGCTCTCTATTAAATATGCATGAACCCTGGAGATGAAAATTAATTTTGGGAATGTTCGCTCCCTCTTTCTCTCCTCGCTCTCCCTTTGAATGTTCAAATATGCCTTCATCTGCCTTTGTGTCAAGTCATGAATTTATTATTTCATTTGTGTCTGATGGTGTAACACAACACAATATGCGGGGCTACAGCGATGTGGCGATATTGGTTTTGCTAAAGCAAGGGACAACCAAAACAACTCCAATCACATCGCACGTCGCAAGGAAGCAAGTTTTCAGAGATTTGCCAAGTTTTGAGCAAGTTTGCCCTGAGCTCTTATCATTCATGAATATTTAGGACCATAAAATGTGAAAATATTAAATTGAATTATGCATGTATGAAGGGTTGGAAATCTGCTGCCGTCTTTCTCTGTTTTTGTGCTACATGATCTTCTTAGCAACACATCTCTCACTCACAGGTCTGACGACCTCCAGACTCGAGACTCAGGCTGTATGTGGGTGCTGCTACACTGAGGTCCGTTCTTTTGCACAGTGAATTACACCATCCCTCGGTAAGGAGCATTCTGAAGAAAAAAAAACAGTAAAAAAAAAAAAATGTGGCTGACGCAAATAGGCTGGTTTAGCAGGTTGTGTGGGAGTAAAGTCAACACAAGTTGAAAGATAACACAAGAACTGCTTTAAGAATCAGTGCCTGCACAGTAGTGGAAAGATACTCTTTGGGTTTGCTTTCGAAGACACAATCTAGTACTGCTGGTTTTCATGCAGTCATATCAATTACATCATTGATACCAGTATTATTATATTTCCTCTTAATAGCAGATTGGTTACATCAATCTTAGTCATAGAAATCAATGAATTATCAAACAGTGTGTCATCAGATACACATTTTGGTCGATGTCAGGAGCAAAAAAAAAAATGGTAACAGGTTATTTTAGACTGGTTAGAATGGAGATCTATGTGTTAGTCAGTTTTCTTTGACATCTGTTTGTCAGGGTGCTTGGCTGATGCTTCAAACTGGGAAAACAAACAGTTTGGATGTGAGGCTAAAAACCTTCTACCAACATGTTTATGGTTATTATTCTTTGCCAAAACAAAAGATCAATATTTTTCTCTTGGTAGCAGGCTTAATGTTCAATATTCACTCTTGTATTTCTGGTTGTGCTCTCCCTGCATCATCAGGGGAAATGTCTAGCTTTTTAAAAGCTCAAGCTTTTTGCATTTTGGATTAGCTACTTACATTGTCTGTAAACATGTGTGTTATTTTACTTCTTTAGCTAATTTTGTGTTTGTATTCTGTGTGTTTTTAACAATTGAATGTGCTCCTACATTTTTGTAGACAATCTTTAGAATCTGTCAAGACCAATCCTTAAAGGTGTGTGATGACATCTTTATTCTTTATTAACAGGTGAGCTGTCACTATCCAGAACCCCTCATTGTGGTTCCAGCATTCATTGCCTCGTGTAGCCCAAAGGGATTAACTACACTAAGAGTACATGGGGCATTTGCATATTGACATAGAAGGATACTGCACCACAAAGTAAGGTTAGCATGACAGCGAAATGAACGAACAGCGAGCAAACAGCGTCAGGACCATTGATCATTCAAGCTGTTAGACTGAGTTGGTTTGGTTTGGTTTGATGTGGTTTGGTTTGGTTTGGTTTAGTTTGGTTTGGTTTGGTTTGGTTTGGTTTGGTTTGGTTTGGTTTGGTTTGGTTTGGTTTGATTTGGTTTGGTTTGATTTGGTTTGATGGGGTTTGGTTTGGTTTGGTTTGGTTTGGTTTGGTTTGGTTTAGTTTGGTTTGGTTTGGTTTAGTTTGGTTTGGTTTGGTTTGGTTTGGTTTGGTTTGGTTTAGTTTGGTTTGGTTTGGTTTAGTTTGGTTTGGTTTGGAAAAGCGAAATGTCCTTCAAAGGACTGTTATAGTATTGTCTAATTATCATTATTGCGAAACATCCCAGATAATATCAAGACATAATTTCTCTCCATATCTCACACCTTTACTGTGGTCCAGCCTCTAACTGAGTGATCAAATTGGCACCTTAAACCTTAACCATTCATCACTTTCATGGTTCTTCTTGTGGCGCCTTGATTAAAGCTGGTCAGCATCAGCAGGGAGTGATGAGTGTGACTGGAGCTGGTGGACAGACTGCAGTTCCTATCAGGTAAAGTGGTTTTCGATTCGTCTTAATGGCTGGGAATAAATAGCCTTTAGCTTCTCTGTGAGGTAAACCTGTTGTATGTACATGTTCGCCTGCTGCTCACCTCAAGGGCACGCTAACAATGGTACAATTGCTGAGCGGTGGCGAACAGGTTCTACGTGTGAACCCTGTGACCTCCACACCGTGTGGTGGCTTCATGCTATCCTGTGAATGCTTGTGGACGGTGGCTGCTCGACAATCTGCAGCCGGAACGGAGAAGTTTCAGTATGTCAGCATCCCCCCCCCGGAATTCAGACAGTAAGAATGAGGCTTTTCTTGTTGTGCAATCTCCAGCCATGATCCACTCACGGCCTAGAAAGACATGCTCTCCGAAAAAGCTCGGCATCTGGTGCAACAGACAGCCTTGCATGTTAATGCAGAGTTAATATTGTTATTATGAACTGCGAGTGACTTTGCATGTTAGTGAGCGCTCTGTCAAATTAATGTCACTTCCATTAATGCTGCCGTCTATTTTGTGTCACAAGTATGCTGCAGTCAGACTCCTGCTCAGGCGCGCTGGGGCTGGATTTGGAGACGCACAAAGGAACACATGCACACACATGCATTTACACTCTACGTCATGAAAATATTCACAATAGTAGATACATATTTACTTGTGCGCACACACACAGACACACACACACACAGCCTTCCTCTGCAGAAAGGGGAGGAAAATGAATGTCCTGACTCATTTATCACACAGCCTCAAAAGTACAGATGAATCCAGTGATGAAAATCTGTCCTGAGAAATGTCAGGAAGATATTAACTCCAATACATCAAAGCGGAGCTGCACTCTGCGCCGGCTGCCAGCCGATGCCACCAGCCTTAAGTTAAACAGGGAGAGAGCTCGCTAGCGCCGATGTTATTTCAGCCAACTCTGACCATTTGTCACTCAGAAACGAGTAAATAAAGACACAAGTGACTTCCATTGAAAGAATAACATCAGAAATGATGCAGAGCAAATTTCATTAGCACGCAACGACCATTCTTTAGATCTGTCTGATCTCAATGAAGTGTGAGAGTGAAAGGAAAGACTTGGGAAATTGCCTTTTCATGTAGATTTCACTAATCGCTTCCCTAACAAAATACGGCAGACTTGTACTAATAAGTAAGTTAAGGCTCAGTGGACAGATAGAATGAAACAGCACAGCAGCTAATGGAATTGAGAGCTTTCCATGCCTCCATGGGTGTCTTAATTGTCAAAAGGAGATTCTCACAGGAGTGTTTCGCCTCTCTCCTCCTGGATTGCAGGAAGGCTAAATTGGAGTGCGACTCGCTGGGCTTGTTTTAAGCCACAGCTTCTCTGGTGCGCGCGAGGTGGATCAAATCCCTTATCCGATGTCTGGAAACGGGTCCTGTGATTCACTCTTGTTTGTTTGGCAAGCAGCTCCAGTAAAGTATATGTTTTCAACGCAGCCAGCAGGGACTGCAGCCGACTGATATCTGAAATCTTTAACTTCTGCCGTTCGGTGCTTTTTCATCTCACGCTCTCTCTTGGTGTGCATTATATTCTTATTTATGTTTGCAAGGATTTATTCCTTCATAAATATTCATTCTGAATGTCACACATGTGATTCATTAAAAACAATATATTGCTTTTTCATTCTCCATCTCGACGTTATTGGCTCCCATTGCTAATGTTATCACAATAGCTTTATAGTGATGTATTTTATCATTGCTGTTCTTCACTAGTTATTACGGCACTACAACTTTCAACCTCTGAGGTTCATTAGCAGGGAAAGTCGGTTGTGTGGGACTCCATGAGAGAAAGTGAATGTGCTTTTAATCTAAAAAGGTCAATGTGCAATGCGGGCTATTTTGGAGATTCACTGCAAGCTTATAATTGGGGGCCTTGTCTGAAGACGGTGTGGAATTAAATGAAGACAAAGTTACAGAACGTGTTGTTAGCCTTTGATGAGAATCGGGGAGTGAGGACCCTTCATTTGCAACCTTTAATCAGTCCAATGAGATCAGATCCACATGTGATTGTAGAAGAAAATAAAGTGGGGGGAGGAATGAAATGGTAATTAGTATTGATTACCTATGGGTATATGACCCCACGGCCTCCCCTTGCATTCTTAAATCAACCCAAATTATTGGTTTTACTAATTTCATGCTCAGAGAGATGCAGGCAGAAAGATGAAAATGCCTCCGAAATGCCAAGTGGGGTCCGAGGAAATTATAGCAACACAGGCGTCTCTATGCGCAGAGGTGTGGGTGTGAGGCGGAATTAAACACACTGGTTTAAGTTGAGGACCATAATTATTCTACGAGGCTCTGAAGACAATTAAGGTGATTCAGGTAGCTTTTTCTTCAAATTACATTTCACGTCACTGCACTGTTGGTAAGAAATGGCCTCAGCCGGCCGTTTATGAATGTAATTACTTGCCGTTAAGGACGAAAAAGGTCCATTTAGGCGAGAAATAGCAGTCCAATTACATGTATACACAATTAATACACCCATGGGAAATTGAAATTTTTTTCTTTGATGATAAGATTAATTCCTAATTACTGCTGCAGACACACGCTTGCACAATCACACAAGGCCTCACATGGATAATCTGTTTTGTTGGATTTAAAGCCACCATATAGTGGAATTGTGAAGAGGAGAAGTGGACAGCAACTGATGTAGAGAAGTAGTGGATGTTAGAATGTACCCGATGAACCCGGGGGGCTCGGGATGGGACAGTCCTATGTCGCCATCTGCTGCCTGAAACCAGCCAATGGTGGCGTCTGATGGAGAGTCACGTGACCTATGTGTCGTGGAACCTGGAATGTGTGTGTGTGTGTGAGTGTGTGTGTGTGTGTGTGAGTGAGTGTGTGTGTGTGTGTGTGTTGGCAGCAGGTTAAACTCGTGCGTTTCTGATGTGCAGCTGATGAACTGAAGAAAATGATTCAGTTAAGTTTGATTCACCACTATTTTTTAATACAGTACTGTTATTTTTTTAATGTAAAAGTATTAAAAAGTTATTTTTAATAAGGTGTTTATATAAAAATATTTTAAATAATAAACACATGGATGATTTCTTCCATCCTCTGTTCATGTTACTTTACTCATTATTATTTAAAATGAGACAAAACAATAGAAAACGTCACAAAATATTGTGGGGAGTCTAGTGGACCCCCCAACCTGACAGGAAGCAGCCGTTTGTGTTCCTCTGCTGGTCAGGTCTCATCAAACAGAACCTTCTGACCTGTTTCTGGTGGGTCTGTTACTATGGCCCTATTTAATTGACCAGGTTTGAAATATATAAGTCACACAGTAAATCCAAATGCATCTGACGTAAGTAATGTGGATAAAACAGTGCAGTTGGATGTTTACTTTAGGTGGTGCTGCCATAAAAATAGTATTTTAATATAAAATGACAGATGTGGAGAAACGTGTCGGTAAGTAAAAGAAACCATAATCAGGGTTCACTTCTGTGTGATTTTTATTCTGTGGGAAACAATACTTCAGTCTCTTACACATCTGACCTGTAGGTGCGATAAGACAGACAGCTTAGTACAACAGTGCCTACAGTTAATAATACGACGACTCATGTTTACAAGCAAAATAAACATAAAGGTTAACAAGATAAATATTAGTTTCAGTGTAAAGCACAGTGCGGAGTTCTTCAGACAGTAGAACCGTTTTACACCTCGGCAGACACACGCCCTTGTTTCACACACCAGATGCAGTGTCTGTTCTGTCCTCGTGCAGCTCTGAGCCAGACTATGCAACCGCAGACAGAGAAAGTGCAATTTAAAAACAATGATGACACTAAACATCCAGGGCGACGAAGGACACACCGAGGCATGACATGTGTGCAGAAGCAGGTGTGTGTTTGATATCAGAAACATTACCCTTCATGAGTTTTGTCAGGACACAAAAGAGAGGAGTGACGTCAAAGGAAGTGACACACCGGAAACTAACACAGTATGTGGGTCGACGCGTCGTGACCTAACAACTCTCACATATGCTCGACCTCCCACACGGTTCTCCAGGTGCGCCGGCCTTCACATGGCTACCGAAGCATCCAACTCTCTTGGTCGGTTGCGTACGATGTGCTCCAGCTGTCCCGAGTCTGAAACATCGTAGCTGGTCTTGTACTTGGCCAGGATCTTCATCAAAGGACGAAGCTTCAACCACCACTGCTCCTTAGGGATCCTGTGACTGGACATGGGAGAAGCAGCGTCAGCTTGATGATGTTTCTTAATTTTAAAGATGATTGTGATTAACAGCAAAAAGCCCAATCTGACGCAAGACTGAGTCAATAGAAAGACACATGACAACATCTCTGGGGTTACTTCCCCGGAGTGGAAAGCTCCACTCTTTACACACAGTTTACACAATGCTTCACAAAGGCCTGCTGCTTCCTGTGATGACTAACTGGTCCTGATGACTGACAGGACCAGTTCAAGCAGTGAAATACTCACACAAAGTCAGTCTCGTCCTTGAGCTGAACAACGGGCTGGAAGACCAGAGCCCTGCGACGCATTCCCAGCAGGCAGCAGGAATCGTCGCTGTTAGCAAACACCCGGCCTGCAGGGAAACGTAGTGGCATCAGAGGTGGAACACAGTAACGGAACTCAGCTGCCTCTTTTTTCTGCTTGTGGACACAAAGTAGCTTAGAACAGATATGTCAGCAGCTACCGGAGCGTGTAGTGTTACCATGATGATGACTATTGAAGAATGAAGAAATCTTTGCATGAATCTAAAGGAGATCTAAAAAGGTGGTGTAGCGTATACAAATGGGGAAAAAAAAATACGTAAAGACGTAAAGTGCATAAAGTGTCACTACAAAAAAAGCAACAAATAAGCATACAAAAGCATGTGGGACAAAGCAGGATAAATAAATGTGTGGGTTATTTATTCCACCCATGCTCATAAATTTCCAGTCCAACTCTTAAAGATGATTCATGGATGGAGATAGCGTCGCATGGTGGCTGCTGAGAATTCACATCATCACTATCCAAGTGCCTAAACAAGCTGTGCAGATCGATTACATGGTACACCAGCGAAAAACACAGACGTGGAGCTAAATACACAGATGTAGATGGTCATGGAGCCAGCGTGAAAAAAAGATTTACCTTCATCTTATGTCATCCACGTATATGAAAAAAAAAGACATAAAAAAAAGAGGATTTTAACTTTTAAAGAGTGGAGACATGCTATTGTTTATGGTACACATCACTCACAGAAGTTTAATCTGCTCAAAGGGAAACTAAACAAATACATTCCAGTCGTTCTTCTTTATTCCTGTCTTTATTAATATAAATAATCAATAAATAAGTTCCTGTCAGAGGATGAAAATGCATCAGAATGTCAGACAGAGTGACTCCATGACAGATCTGGGTACAGGATTACACTGCAACTGTCACAGTTCTATGGGGGTGTGGGGGACGTTGGGGGGTGTCCACTGTTGCTGCATTCACATGAACCTTACCATGTCTGACGGTTTCCACCAGTTTCCTGGTCACCCACTGCATCGCCTTGGCAGAGATCTTGGTACCAAAGTTCCGGTCAAACGGAGACGGCGCTCCTCCCTTTGGAAAGAATTAAAATGTGGCTCAAGCTCACTTTGTTAATTCTTTAAAACAATCAGACGTCTCTTTGCTTCAATTTTGTTCTCTGTGTAACAGCCTGAGGCCTAAATCTGTTTTAGATGGGTTTAAAATGTCATATCCACAGTCAGTCACAAAACACAGGAAACTCTGACTAGAATTCTCAGTTAAACATTTTTAAAATACATGCTTAATATTTATGTTTGAATTTGCTGAAGTTGTTAGCGGTGCTATGTTTAACACTTGTTTTTTTTCCTTATGTATTGTGCTGCAGATACAACCAGTTTTCCCTTGGGGTTGATCAAAGTTTTGTTTGATCCTGTTCTCGCTGCGCTAATCTCAAAACACACAAAACCAAAATACAACAAAGCCCATCCATTTAAAATGTTCATATGCATATTTATGATACAAACATAGAAAATTGTTTATTAAATCTTCTTTAGTCTCGAGGAAGATGCCCCCCCCCCGATGCCGCGACACAATGGAACGCTCCCATTAGACAGTGAGGAATAGTCACCAACGTGGCGACACGTACCTGCTGCATGTGTCCCAGCACGTTCTTCCTGGAGTCGAACACCCCCTTTCCTTCTTCAGAGTAAAGCTGGTAGATGAAGTCCGTTGTGTAGTTCTCATTACAGTTCTCATTCCTATACATACACAGAGTAACAACACAAAACAGTCAACATTAAGCCCTTGGACAGAAATCTGCCGCAGCATCAGCTTCTGTCCTCAATGACTTCATGTTGTAGCATCAAGATGAGCGGCACTGCTAAATGTCAGACGGTAATCTGATGACATCAGCATTGGCTCTGTTTACTGTACAAGCAGCTTAAAATCAAACACTGAGGGCTGGTATTGCTGGGTCATAAGCACTGCAGTGGCAGTCGTCGACTAATATGCCTGATTATTTTTCAGGACATGAACGCTGACAGATGAAGCGTGAACATGTGTTGACTTCATGCAGTGGTTCACGTTACCTGAGGACCAGTCCTCTCTGAATGCTCGTCTTCATTTTCTCTGTCAAGTGTTCAACATTAGCCTGTAGGGGTGAATGAGAGATGTGAAAAATAAGGACCAGAAGAAGTCTTTACTGCCCTCTAGTGGACAACGTGAGGTGTGGCGCATTAGAGAAGTCACGCAGTGGAAGAAGGACGGATGCTACGGGTTGTGACACGTCACCTGCAGGTCTCTGATGTCGAATGGCTCCTCGTAGATGTAGGCGGCATCCGCTCCAGCGGCCAGCCCCCCCACACTGGCCAGGTAGCCGCAGTAGCCCCCCATGGTCTCGATGATGAACACACGTCGCTTGGTGCCGCTGGCCGACTGCTTGATGCGGTCACATGTCTGACACACGCACACAAACTCACATGGATGAGCTGAGTGATCGTCCATCCGACCATCCATCCGTCTGTCCATCATCCATCCATCTGTCTGTCCATCATCCATCCATCTGTCAATCATCCATCCATCTGTCTGTCCATCATCCATCTGTCTGTCCATCATCCATCCATCTGTCTGTCCATCATCCATCCATCTGTCCATCATCCATCCATCTGTCTGTCCATCATCCATCCATCTGTCCATCATCCATCCATCTGTCTGTCCATCATCCATCTGTCTTTCCATCATCCATCCATCTGTCAATCATCCATCCATCTGTCCATCATCATTCCATCCATCTGTCCATCATCCATCCATCTGTCAATCATCCATCCATCTGTCTGTCCATCATCCATCTGTCTTTCCATCATACATCCATCCATCATCTTCTTGTAGACAAGATGATCGCTATCATTTAGTCAACTCATTATCCACCTTGCGCTTAGGTGTGTGTGCGTGTGTATCACACACACATTCACACACACACAGACACAATCAGTACTCATATATACACGATACATTCCACATCTTAATTCAAGGCCTTCATGCTTTTTTCTTGATCAGCATAATTTCTTAAGCAATTCATGCAGTCAGGCTGAAATGCTGCTCTCACCTGTACTGCATGGGGACAAGATCATAACAGAGATGAGCAGCGTACAGTTACATGTAAATGGTTAAAACTATATTTAGAAACACTGTTATTGGTTCGGACTCCACACATTTATAGATCTAAGGCAGATCTTAGTAGGGGTTCCCCTCAAGGAAGGCTGAACCCTAAATTTCAAATAATACCTCAAGCATCTCTCATTAGATTGTATTTATCTGCTTTGTCCCAATGTCTCCTAAAAACGAGTTTTTAATGCTCGCTTTTAGTAGAAATAATTTCACAGGCTGAGTTTTACAACTGTGTACAATCAGTGTTTGGGTTAAAATTAGTTTTCTACCTGAGGTTAGAGTAAACATCAGGGTAACCTGAGTTCAAGAGTTAGGAGTTCTGTTAGATGAAGACCAGAAACACAGGTTGCAGAAACAGAACAGAAACATTCATCCTTGAATAGGTTGAGTATTAGCAGTGGAACATTAACTCCACTGATTCCTGACATCATGCATCATGTTCTAATCTTTGCAGTAGCATCTTGCACAGATCACTCGACGATTCGACTGCCTTACCTCCACGATGGCATTGAGGGCCGTGTCTGCACCGATACTGAGATCTGTGCCCGGCACATTGTTACTTATGGTGGCAGGCAGCATACACATCGGGACACAAAACTCCTCATAGGTCGCGCGAGCCTCATACAGCTGCAGCAGACTCTCAAACGCCTGAAGCGGCAGTACATGAAAACATTTCAGAGCCAGCCGCTCACACAGAGGTGAATCTCTCTGCTCACTAGAGTGCAACCTGCCGTTCCAGCTCTTTCCATGTGATAGTGGCCAATGGCTTCCCTTTGGCAGCGAGGACAGTGGGGTGAAGAAAGAAGGTGGAACTGAATGTAAGGAAGGGACGATGAAGAGAGAAGACAGAGGCAGAGCAGGAGCAGACTATAGAAGGATGATGATGGGGATGAAGAAGAGAGGAAGTGATGAGACGGAGATCTGTGTGTTTTTGAGAGAGGAAATCCATGTGACTAGACATAAGACCGATTGAGCGTGCATAGAAGAGGAGGATGGATGATGGTGGTGACGCAACCGGAGTTTACGTTCAAAGGCTGTTCTGTTTACAGGACTGTGGTTAGTGGCGCTACATAGTGCATTAATGTGAGGCTGAACTGGGTGTTAGCGTGTGTTCTGTAAGCATTCAGCTACGTCAGAACGATGTGACGGCACACAAACACAGTCAGAAGGGCAGGCAGAGCAAACATGGTGGTCACAACACTCATGCACCTCTCAGCATGCCTCCGTGTTGACACTCACCTGATGGGAAGGGAGGCACGCCGCTCAGCAACCTGGCGTGCTTGACCAGACACGGTTCACAGCGCAGACCAGGGTTAAATTTGAGTTTGAGTTTTATTGATAAGAATAACTCCAGATGTCAGATTTGGAACGATTTGAAGTCAGGCTGTGAGATCTGACTGGTGGAGACGACCGAGTGAGATCTGCACTTTCTTGAAACATGATTGGCTGACTGGTTACTTGAGCACAAGCATGTTTGGTTGTCACCTCTGTGTGTGTGTTTGGTTTATATGGTTCTGCCCGTTGTTGAGATCAATCTTTCTACTTGCCAGCCCATTCACTTACAGTAGTGATGGCGTTCAGAGCCGTGTCAGCACCGATGCTGAGGTCTGAGCCCGGCACATTGTTGGAGACGGTGGCTGGCACCATGATCATGGGCACACAGAACTCGCCATATTTCCCGCGTGCCGTTGACAATTCCAAAAGTGACAGGAAGGCCTGCAGGGCAGAGCCAAGGACTTTAGTGTCTGTGGGGACGGTGGAATGTGGGCTGGACTGACAGGTGCTACTTGCCACACAGGGAAAAGGAAAGACAAAAGTGGAGGGTGCCAAGGGGAGGAGCCGGGTCTATCACAACGGACAGCAGCGAAACAGACAGGAGCCACTCCTCACACTCTGAACATGAGCTCTCACACACATTTCTACACATGGAACTTACATATGTGAAAGGAAAATAAAGCAGGAGAACTTTTAAAAAAGGTTTGCATGAAATGATGGGATAAAAAAAACAAAAACAGGCGCCGTTACATCAAAACTGTCTCATTATTTATGTCAGCATATCAGCTACCATACTGCTAAGTTTTCATATCACTCATTTGACATCTTACTCTCTGCTCTTTTATTTTGTCAGAGACATGACTTAGAGATGCGGTCATGTATGTGATGAAGATGAGGAAGATGAGGATGATGAGGTCATATGGTGCTGTGCTGACATAAAGTGGGAATAGGCCGATGGAATGGGTCAATCGTTCACATACAGTGGTCCCTTGTTTATCGCGGGAGCTACGTTCTAAAAATAACCAGCAATAGGCGAAATCCGCAAAGTAGTCAGTTTGTTTTTTACTATTTCATAGATACCCCTCACTACACACTTTATACACTTTTCTGAGACAGGCATTTATATTTTAACACTCTTTAAACTTTCTCAAAGTTCAAACCTCAGTAGAAAAATAAGTCCAGAATTACAGAATGAAACCAAAGATAAAATCCTGTTTCCAGGCCCTAACATTTGTTTGAGAAATAAAGTCATAAATGTTTTCCTAAAAATAATGATGGATTTTAGAACTAACAAATTACATTTTTAACAGCCAATGTACGAGATCGGACCCATAAGAAAGAAGTAAAAGTGATCTCACACTGCCTCTGACTGTGTTCCTCTGAACGTCAGACATACAGTCCAGCACTTCAGAGTCACACTGCTAGCGACGGAAGACTTATGTAAATTTGGCAAGCTGAACGCATCCTGTACACACATTGCACGGACGAAACTGATTGACAATGGTCTACAGCCAATCAGGGAGCAGAGTGCAAAGCGCTGTAAGAAAAAAAGCATGCAAATTGCACAAAAAATATCTGCAAAATTGCAAGGCGGCGAAAGGTGAACCGCGTTATAACGAGGGATCACTGTACTGTAAATATGTACTTCTGATAATATAATGAACAGTGATTCACAAGTCCTTTTTAAATGTATTACCACAAATTTTATCTTTCATTGTTAGCACACTGTTGCTACATAAGAACTATTAAAAATATTATAGCATTAGCGCTATCGTGTCATTAGCAGAATTAGCTGACAAGGACAAAAGAGTTTTGAACTTACCTCAAATCCTCCAACAATGAGCAGCGCATTAATGTTGTGTTGTCGCATCTGCTCAGCTATTTTGTCAACATACTTAGCAGGAAGTGTTCTACAGGAAAGAAAGTAAAAAATCATATCTCACATCTGACATATGAAAAACCTTAGTACGTGTAAAAATATTCAATTCACTGCAGACTGACTGTGATCTTTAATCTTATACAGTTTCTGGTCATCAGGGTACAGATCAAGGTTTTACCTTTTGGTTCCCAACAGAGATCCACCTTGTCCCGTCCATCCTCCGACATCAGCCCATTTAATCTCCTTGATCTGATGGAAAAAAACAACAGGATCAAACATACTCCCAACTGGAATGCTCCATCAACGTTCAAATTCAACGTTCAAATCTATGAACGCAGTGCCTGAAATCTGTTTCAAATCGACCAATATTTATACCAACTCCAGTATAGACTCCCATCATTCCCACCGAGCCAACCTCAGGATCGGATGGTAGAACACGATTTCAGCTGACAGAGGTAGACACAGGTTGGTAAACTAACCAGACTGTTAAAGCGTCTGAATGAGAAAACTCTGACCTGAAGAGGATGAAGAGGAAGGGCGTGTGACCAGTTTGACTGGTCACAAGACGGGACAATGACAGCGTCTCAGATGACAACAGTCCACATCTCTGATGTCGTCTGCTGTCGTTTTCCTTTCATTCAAAAGCAAGAAGATGAGATACATCCCTCAGACACATCACATGATCTTGTAGACCACAGTCAGCACAGGCCCAGCTTTTACTCTGGTCCTGACTCCTGTTTGGACTTTGGATCTGTAGCAGAATGTGCACAGCATCCAATCATAATCACCACACAGCAATGCTCCATCCAACATCCAGTGCTGGTCCAGTTCAAAAATGAATGTAAGGAGTCCTCCAAGTTTTTAGCACAAATGTGGACCACCCCTGCTAACAAATACCTATTTTCAGTAAGATTCATATGAACATAAATGCATACATATGAATGCATTTCTGCATCAGACAGGTTAACAGGAGGCTTTCTGCAACTTCATCTGGTGAGTTGTTCATACGGTCTCCATTCAACATCAGGCAACAAAGTCAGGTGAACAAAGTCGTGAGTGAAGCTCAAGTACAGATCATCCGATCAGTTTGACAGGAAGTCAATAACTTCCTGTCGAACAGGAAGTCAATAACTTCCTGTCGAACAGGAAGCTAATCATGTCATGCTGAAAGTACATCTGATTAATATCGCCCTCTGTGTTCTGTCTGTCATCTTGTTTCTTTTATCCTCACGTTCTCTGTGATTTGACAGGAAGTTTGAGACCAGATCCTTCAGAGATATCTGTCTTTGTATCTGACACACTGCTTTACTCCTCCTTATGTTCACGTGCAGCGTGACATAAATACATTAGTGACTCGGAGACACCTGATCTGAATGAATTTTGACAATATTTATTACATTGGGTAACCTATAAATCTGTTTTTCACCATTAAAGCACTGAACTGAATGGTTTGCCTTTGTGTTCTGCAGAGACAGGAGTCCACAGTTACAGTCCAGCTTGTCTTTTGAAAGAAATACAAACATAAACAAGGACATAGGCAGTCAGAGACTGCAACTTACCCTGAACTACTTTCAGGGTAGGTCAGGGTACCCTGAAAGTAGTACCTGACTAGTGCATAGACTAGTCATATGAAGAAGGCCAGTGTGAGTAAGACCATAGATCAAAGTGCATAGGTAGACTAGCTTTGATCTATGGACTTACACTGGCCTTCTCCCTCATCTTTCTATCCTATCTGGTTCCTGAGAGTACAAAAAGTTGAAATTTGACCATGACCCACTGTTCTCAAGGTCAAGTTCATCATCTCATTTTCATCCCCTTGCCACCTAAGTAATGTGCTTTTTGTTTCATCTTTCTATCTGCAACGGTTGTGAAGATATTGGGTGGACAAACGAACGAACGAACTCACAAACACTGACAATCATAATACATGACCGCTTTGAAGCCGGATATAATCAATCAGAAGTAGAACAATAGAATGGTAAAGTGAACTATTGTCAGCCAGCAAAGATGGAATGAGAGAAGAGAAACTTCACTCTGCTGACGAAAAGTCGTCTTTGAAAATCTGGCTCAGAATCCCACCTGCATTACGTCATAGATGATTGTTTCCTACTTTTAGCACCTTTCACATCACCTTATCTTTGATAACAAACCACTCATTAAACAATCAGACCTGTAGGCCACTACAAAGTTCTACTACCCAAAATCCTCTGCAACAGAGTATCCCTACTGACACTGAAGACTCACAACTAGTTGAACTTTAACACTCAAAGGGCTTCAAGATCAATATCATAAAAAAAGATCATAATAATATCATAAATAATCTCCCTCCAGAACTCTCAGAGTGGGTCTTTCTATTTATCAGCAACACTTCAGTTCAGTGACACACTTTAGTGGCTGGCAGGGTGACATTCTCATGGTAACACACACACACACACACACACACACACACACACACACACACACACACACACACAAAAGGCAGTCAACATCACGCGACTTACCCTGACCTACTTTAAGGGTAGGTCAGGGTCAAAGCTTCAGGGTAGGTCAAAGTTGCATTGACCTTAAATCAAAATTATGCATTGACCATAGATCAAAGCTAGTGCAGTAGATCAAAGCACAAGCTTTGATCTATGGTATTACAATGGCCTTCTCCCTCGTCTTTCTATCTTATCCTGTCCCTGAGTGTACAAAAGTTGAAATTTGGCAGTCAATTACTTTTCTCAAGGTCAAGGTCATCATCTCATTTTCATCCCCTTTGCTTCCCGAGTAATGTGCTTTTTGTTTCATCTTTCTATCTGCAACGGTTCCGAAGAAATTTGGTGGATTAACGAACAAACAAACGGACAAACACACAAACACTGACAATTACAATAAAGCACCGCTTTGAAGCGGGATGTAATAAAGCTGTTTGACTTTGAAGAGCTTTGAAGACAATTAAGAGCACAAACAAACCAAAACTTGAGAAACTTTTACACTCCTCCGGTCGTGGAAACGGGAAACACTGCTAGATTTGCAGCAGCAACAAATCCAGCAACTGGCTGTTAGCTCTGTGACTAAGCACTTTACTTAAAAGCTCCTTAATGACCTTGCCCCCCCCCCCCCCCCCAACCCCCCTTCTTCTTTTTCTGTGTGTTTAGCAGCAGATCACACTCCAGCTTACTGCCACCAGCTCCATTAGAGGGCATATAGATCCTGCTCTTGGTCGATGACAGCCTACGTCTGCCTTTATATTATCAGCTCTGTTTATCTACTATTGTTTATTTATTGAATAAAAGCAGGTAATATAAATTTCCAAATATAAAAGCAGTAAATTATGTGACTTGTGGTGCTGCTTCATTTTTATCTGATTGGAGGAGAGAGCCTGTCAGTGAGGGAAGCTGTTTCTTCTTCAGTCAGGGTTTACTGTCTGAGCTACTGAGTAAAACAGGATTCATACAGAACATAAAATGTTTTATTACACTTCAAATTATAACACCAAATCTCCTCAGGGCAATTACTTTCTTACAAGCTCTACAACCCAGTGTGAGTGTCACAGGGCCCACCTGTCCTTTGTAGAATCCCTCGAAGCCGTCACTGACAGCGAACATCTTGTGGCCTTCAGAGATGCCCACCCTGACGGCTGAACGGACGGCAGCGTTCATGCCCGCTGCGGGGGCCCCGACATTCAGCACGGCCACGTTGAAGTTGCTCTGAGAGAAACATCAGATGTGACACTAAATAATAATAATAATAATAATAATAATAATGGATTAGATTTATATAGCGCTTTTCTGGACACACTCAAAGTCGCTTTTACATTGGATCCATTATTCATTCACTCCTCATTCATACTTGGAGTCCGGCGCTTGGGCTTCGACACGTGTGTGACAATCCTGGGGCATACAATAAAGAGAACGGTTCAGTGTTTGATTTGGTGCTCAGTTTTCTGATCCTGTCTGCTGTCCTGCACTGGTCGTTCTCACACATGCAGGTGGGGGAGCTGGACCCCGAGGGGAGCTCCACGGTGTGTTGCCACACAGCCTGCGTGCTTCGCTTAGCTTCGGTGAGAGCTGCCTCCCCTGTACACAGAAGCAGCAGGCAGCTTCAGCTTCTGGCAGGAGCCAACCCTCAGCGGGGAGCCAGGTGTCGTCTTGTGACGCTACACAACAGAGCAGCTAGGCCTCATAACAATCACTATAATTACAGGCTGCAAATTATGGAAACACAACAAGGAGGAAAAACTGCTTTCAACGGGTCACTGTAATTATACAACACCTTTATTCCACTAAAAATAGGAAGATTGTGAAAGCATTCAACACTGATGTTTATAATCACACATTCACAGGTATATTTTACTCAGTATATGTCAATACCAGAACCGCACTGCATCGTAACTGCTGGGACTGAGTCATTATTTGTAGGCAGATCCTTATAATACAGATAGAAAATAAGCTACACAGACACTTGGACAGCCAGATCAACACTCTAAAAACAGCCTTCACTCCAGGCATCGTGATAATGTGTGACAAAAACTCCAAACATCCCGAAGAGAATGATTAGATGTCAATGAGGTGACTTACGGTCGGCAGCTCGGATTCTGGTTTACGATGAGCCAGCAGTTTGTATGTCTTCAGGTTGTTTTCAAAACTCCTGCAGTGAAAGGTGACACATGATGTTATAAAGGTGGTGATGTACGTTTTCAGGGCAGGTGCATGAAAAACGGAGGGCTCAATTCCAAACTATCCATATAATTCTTATTTCCGCCTGATGATCCGCCGTGTAAACAGACTCTAATCTTGAGACGTGTGATGAATCAGACGGTCCTGTCGGTCGTACCTGCCCCGAAGCCTCACTGCCTCCTCAAACCGTTTCTCATCCATCGCCTTCTGGACTTCTTGAGTCTGCAGAAAAGAGGGAGCATTTCCACCGTTTAAAAGCTGTGTTGTTTCACACACATGCTTCCTGTATGAACAAAGACAGAGGCCTTTTATCTCATTTACTCTGCTGAGATTAAATACCTGCAGTCATTAATGCTGTGATCTTTTAAGTGTCTATTATGAGTTGAACAATTGCTGCATGCAAGACTGGCTTTCTACTATAAAGAGAGAACAATGCAACAGTAAACATGTCATCCGTTCCAGCCTTAAGAATCTGTGACCTCGTTTTGAACTGCAAATTAAATCAAGATTTTTTTTTTGTACGTGTGTTTCTGTGGAGATGCTTTGCTATGAATCACCATTTTGCAGTCATCGTCAAACCTGCTAGATGCTTCTAATAATTATTAACCACAAGTAATACTCAAACATCACGGCTCTCTTGTGAACATTAGTGCCACTCCAGGCCCAATGGGCTGTGCTGTTAGTCATCATTATGTTCCTCCTACCAGTCATTATTGACTCTGCCTCTTCAAATGCAGCAGTCGTTTCCCAATACAGTATTTGGGTTTTGAATGTGCTCTCTCCAAAGCATCCCGGCTTTTATCAATGTTATTTTGTTTGTGTATTGAATGCACAGCTTTCTTGGCTTCAGTCCATCCCAATCCAGTACCTACCATCTGCACACACTCCATCAGAGGCAGGCGAACTGATTGGTTGCCGCACAGAGACACCACACAGGCTGGAGTGTTGGCTGTGGTCTCCAGAAGGGCTAAAACAGCCTCCACACCCATACGACTGGCCTGTGTGAAGAAACAGACAACCAAGGATGAGCCTCGTCATCAAAAACTGCTCGTCTTTCTGCTGTGAGGCTGTCAGGCCTCATGCTTCAATGCTTCAGTCTCAGTTTGGAGTGTCGTAAACATGAAGCGATCTGCTGCCCGCTGTCTGTGATGCAGCTTCAGATGCTGAGCAACGAATCTGTTAATATGCTTAACTTAAAACCATGAGTCATTTCTCCTCACAGAGAGGATTAAATAGGAAACAATGGACAACTGGATTATTCCTACCAATGTACTTCAAATAAAGGACACAGTCAGAGTGCCTACGAGGTTAAAATGTGCAGAGATATACAGAACATCTATTATAAACTTTGTATTGACATTGAAAATTTGAACAAGTGAAACAGGGACAGATAAAACACTAAAATTTTTGCTTATTAATAATGTTATTTGACCACCAATCATAAAACATATTATTTTTGCTATTACACAGGATGCAACAAAAAACTCCATCAAATCATGTTATCTTAAAAGCAGCAACTTCCAAATGTTTGTTTGTTAATTTGGAGAAATGATTGATTCTCAGAGTTGACCGCTCAGCTGAAGACCTACCAGGATGCGGTCGAAAGCAGACGGGGTCCCTCCTCTCTGCACATGCCCCAGGATTGTCACACGCGTGTCGAAGCCCAAGCACCGGACAACAAGCTAGGACGATATAAAGTTTTTCATTACGTACTTGCTGTGGTAAAATTTTTAACTACTCTAATATATTTTAAAACTATGATTATGTATCCTTAATGTGTGTCATGCACATTAGTAATACAATTAATGTGAAATATTGTGCAATACAACTGCGCTGTGAAACATTTATGTGCAAAATGCTTACATTCATGGTCGGACACGTCACACAGTGAAACACAAACACAGTAGAAAAGCTGGAGAGAAGGGGAAACAGCGGTGCACAAGCAAGCCATTCTCATTTTTCAGTCATGTTAGCTCTTAGCTCATACCGTACATCACAGGAGGGCTAAACTGAATGGAGACGTTTTGGTACTTAAAAAGAAAACAACATTTGTTTGTCTTGAACATTTCGTGCAGGCATAATAAAAGGTTTACTATGCGAGCGTAGTCAGTAAAAACTTATTCGTTAAAACTACGTGAGGCTGCCTGAGTGTGAGATTTAGTAACGGGGTCTGTTAAGGGTTTTACAGCGGTAGTAATACATGGTGAAAGCATCTTACCAGACTACAGCGTGCATCTCACTAACAACTCCAGAAACACAGCAACAGTCAAAGCCACACCAGGGCAGCGGTACAGTAGGTCAAACAGGAGGCAGTCGAAGCTGGAACACTTTTACACAGAGCTCCGTACTTACATTCTTGATATAGTCAGTAGTTATGGGTGTGTTGTTACGATCAATCGCCCCTTCGGCTACAATTATGATATTCAGCCTTTTCATCCCTGCGCGGTTCTATAAAAAGGGGTGGTGGAGAAACAACATGACAGAAAAACTGAGACTGAAGCTGTCACTATCTCAGAAGCACAGGGGCGAGACGACGCTATCAGCCCGACAGCTGGAGACAGATCCTTCCACAAAGAAAGATTATATTTGCACTCTAATCAGCAACATGGTGCTGACCTTGAGCTGTATTCACAGCATAAGGCCCCGCTTAATATTCTGAGGCCAAATGTCATGGTACACAAACTAGAAACCTGTGGCTGTGAGAACTGATGTCCATCAGTCAGGTCTCCATGCTTCTGGCTTCCCCTTCCTGTGCACTCAGGTACTCACATCCTTGACATAACTAGAGGTTATAGACTTTCCATGCCTGTCAATGGCGCCTTCTGCAACTATGATTATGTTCAGTCTTGTGCCTCTGGAACGGGTCTGAGTCACAGAACAATTGCATCAGAAAAAACCCAATGGGCCAACAGATGATTCCGACTAAACACTTCACTTTATATTTACATCATCTCTGATCAAAAATTATGGATTCAACCTTTTTAGAAGTCTAAAATTTGACAAACATGACAACATCATTGTGCAGTAACACAGTATTGAGCTGCAGCGACAATATTGCCACTGAGTTTACTGCAGGGAAGTAAGTGTTACCGCAGACAGTTTCTGGCACATTTTATCTTCCCAGCCGTCCTCAGGAGGCATCTCAGGAATCAAAACCCAGTCTGCTCCACAAGCCAAAGCGCTAACCAAGGCCAGGTAGCTAAGATAAAACACACAGACACATTACTGTAGATATAAACAGACATGATGAAGGGTTCCATCACTCTGCTCTGTATCAACTGCTTTCTTACCCACAGTGTCGGCCCATGACTTCTAACACAAACGTTCTCTGGTGACTGAAAATGAATTAGCAATATATTTGAAACTTGCACAACAAGACTTCGTGTTCAACATGTCAACAAAGACTCATGGAGATGGATACAGCCACTATGACTCTGTTCACCTCTGTGCAGTTGTCATAATTGCATCCACCACCTCGATGATTCTGTGCAGAGCAGAGTCAGTGCCGATTGTCATGTCAGTTCCACAGAAGTCATTGTCAATGGAGCCGACCATGCCCACGATGTGAAGAGCTGAATACTTCTGGACGGCGTCAGCTGCGATTGAGCCTGAAAGATCACAAAATACAGTTGAACTAGTGGCAGACGAGGAATTCACACAGGCCACAAGCTGCCAGCTCCAGGCAAAACCTACACACAAACTCCTACAGGTTACAGATCATATCTATGTGACTGACAAGAATTAAGATGTAAAATCTGTCGACATGCTACGCCCTTTGTTTAAAAAAGTTGTACAGTAGTAGCTTGAGTTATGTTCTGTGACTGAACCCGTAACTCAAACAATAATTGTCCATTTAAAATAACTAAAATCATTTTAATAAATTCCAGGATTATAAAAAAAACAACCTTAAATTATGAGGAAAAACATTTCTTTTATCAACCAATAGATATGCAGACTTTACTTGTGTAAAATTTATTCATATATAAGTTATATAAAAAATGATCAAGTGAATCTGTCTGTAAACAAAATCCATGAGAGACACCATGTCACACAGACAGCGTGAGGGTCACACGAAGCGGGGGCCTACTTCCCCCCTACCTTGCTCCACCAGCTCCCCCAACAGGCCACTCCATTCCTCCCTGAAGAGGTTGGCTCCCGTCAAGCTGCCATCTCCACCGATCACACACAGATTTGTGATGCCGCGCTGCACCAGGTTGTGCGCTGCTTTCAGGCGTCCCTCATGGGTCCGAAACTCTTTACAGCGGGCGCTGCCGATGACGGTCCCGCCCTGATGATGACAAGAGTGAAAAATTCTTCAGCCAACAAAGGTTTTAGTCGGTTCTGGGTTGTTTTAAGTCATTGTTTACGTCAGCTTCTCTTTATTTCTCAGCTCGGCTTTGGGACAAACCAACACGAGTAAACACCCAGGCTGTTACCAGACCACAAGACAGCCTTTTAGCTACACGACTGATATAACCCTCTTTCATGTCCTGCTCTCCTTCACTTAAGGTTCTCTATCATTAGACCAGACGATCCCAATCGTCGGGTTTACAGCCGCTCGTCTGCCCTGCGGTTCACAAGTCTGCTGGAGCCATTCCCAGCTAGCTACAAGCGAGAAGGAGGGTACATCCCAGATAAGACAATAAAGTTATATTTTATAAAGTTCAAACAAAACGTTCAGCAGCGCTGAGAGGGACAGCGGTTTGTGGAGTGTCTTTGTGATGACCACTCACCACTTGCAGCATGCTGGAGACACTTTCCCATGAAGCTTCTTTTATGTTGTCTCCTCCGTCCACCATACCCTGATATCCCTGGTAAAGGCAGACAAATGCATCAATGACTGTTAATAAAGACCCCAGACTACATAACTAGATCCGCACCACCAAGAATACATTAAAACCAAGAGAATAAAGCACAACAGTAGAAATATGTAGCTTTGAATCTTGTTAACTTCAGTGTGAAACAGGAAGCTGGTGAGGTTGATCTGCCTAACCTTAAGAATGTGAATGTAAAAGGAGCTTGTGACTAATAACCTGAAGGTCAAGTCGTCTGCAGCAGCTGCAGCTAATGTTTGCACGCCTAAAACCGCCTTTGTGAACATTCCTGTAGGCTTAATAACTAATAATAACTCCATGAATAACTACAAACCAAAAAACGTGAGTCATTAGCAAATCCATCAACATCATCATGCATTTATTTCATTGTTTTCAGTCACTGGCATTCAGATTGTGTTAGCTGGTATTTTTACTATCGCTATCCGACACTGTCCAAACATGTAGCTGACTAAACATGACTGGCTAAATGATTTCTAGCTGACATATTATTTAGTATGTGCAAACAATATGCAAAGTTTTGATATGCTCCAGGAAAACCAGACTGCAGCACTGTGTGATCTTTATCTTGTGAGCTAAAGCTAAAGGAGTCGATGCCACTCACAGCAGCAGGATAATTACAGTAAACAATAAATGTTATGTAGTGACAACAGTAATGTCACAAACAGGAAAAGCCGGTGTTTCTTCTCTGAATGTTACAGTGAAGTGTAGTTAAAGTCAATGTTGTTAATGCTTTTATTTTGAAAGTTAATGTTAGTTTTTATTTAGTTGGAGTTAAGTGAACAAAGTAAAGCCATTGTCCAGTTGCTCTGGTATCAGTATCACATTACAGGTACTGATACCCCGCTCTACAGCAGAGGCAAACAGCAGACTCAGGGTTCCCCGGTACCCTGGCGTGACGCCTCAAATGAAGCATCTGCTGCAGCCTTGATTCAGTTACATAACATCACACTACGCAAGGAGCTCCATGCACAGATGTGCAGGGATCTGTGCAGGGATCTTCGCAGGGATCGCAGCATGAGCAAACAGCACGGCTGTCAAAGCTCCTCCAGCATCTGCACCGTACGAATGAACATCACTATGATTTGTACAAGTAGATTATAACCCGTTTGTGGTGGATATACAGAAACATTCTGCTGTTTCATTTCTGCAGAATAAAAAAACTATGAAAAGGAGCAAAAAAAGGCTGTAAAAACAATCAGGGGCTCACCTCACGAATGAAATAAACTTTAGCTCCCACATATAACCCCATTCGAACCACAGCACGTACAGCAGCATTCATCCCTGCAAAAGAACAAATTTATATATTTAGCACATGGTAATATATTAATTTCAATTCTGCTACAAACTGTAACAGCAAAATCTCCCTGTAAGTGTGTACATATTATGACATTGTGAGACAATGTGTGTCAAAGAACAGCCTATATGTGTTTAAGCTGTCCGTTTGTGGATGTGGTTGGAATCCACTCTCACTCCGGTACACTGCCATGTTTGGTCAAACAGTTTCCATGCTCCTCCCACAGCCTCCCAGTTACTCACTGGAGAGCCTCAGTGGCCTCACTCACTAATAAGGAATAGCTTTGAGACCTGACTGCTAATGAATACCCAGCTTCAGCATCAACAGTGTGAATAATTGATTACACTTCAGCCAAGCTGGACAACAGGAACTTGGCTGACTGGAAGAGATATAAAAAGAAGGAAGGACTGGCTTTCCTTTTCTCCACACAAAATGGTGAACACTATAGTTCTAATATTGGCAGGACAGTGCTGTTACTAAGCAACACAAAGGATTAGGCCACAAGACAGCAACGAATCTAGTGAAAAAGTGACATTTTTGTCGTAACCTACACAGAATGCAAAGTCATTTTCCTGAATGGAGGGGCAGAAAACATAAAGCACCTATACAAATTAAAACGCGAACAAAACACTCAGTGTGTTGTCCAGTCACATCGCTCAGCCCTTGACCTGCTGTGTGGTTACATAACTGTGTTCAGATCAGGTCAGAGTCGCCACAAGTTGTTTGGTGGGTGAGAAACACACAAAGAAGGCATGATAGCTGAAAATTGAAGAGTATCCAAGAAAATCAGTTTTCATGTTTCTTGCTAAGCTCTGGTGTCTTTATGACAGAATGTACGACTGACATTGTCTCATGAAGAATGAGTAAAGAAGGCTAGGCAAACACAATGTCCCCTGACATTGACATTCAGCTCCTTTCATGCATGCCACAGCCTCATTGGTCAGCCCTGGAGCCAACCTAGTTTCTTTCTGTGTAGGTATGCATGTCTATTTGTGCAATAATTGGGAACTTCAATTCTATCACGATCCCAGAGATCAGTTCATTTCTGTTAAATAGCTGGTATATAAGTGACAGTGAAAACTGCTGATTCTCAGTGACAGGGAAGAACCAACTCTGACCTGACATTGGTCTTTTCACAGAACACTTTGTCACAGTTATAAATAGAAAAACGATAGCTGAATTCGATTTAGCAGTACTATAACCTCCTGAGAAATGATCACACAATTATTATTCTTCAGTTAAAATGACCCTTAAAATAATCAAAACATACTTTTTTGTTGAACAAAGAATTCATTACAGATTCCAAAAATATTGTGTTTGCACAAACACGAGGTCTCTGATTTATTTTAAATAAACACTTGTTAACTTCAGTGCATCTTCATTGCACTACATTATAGTTTAAAATAGTTTTATGTGTTTATTTAATCAGGAAGGAAGTCTTACAGAGATCATTGTACTTATTTTCAAGAAAGTCAAGTTCAAGCCATACTGTATACAATAATCAACAATAACACACAGACACACAGACACACAGACACACACACACACACACACACACACACACACACACACACACCTTTACACTTTAGTTATAACAGTTACATTTATTGGCAACAGCTGAAGACTCTTAAGGTTGTTTAGCTGAAGGGGAAGATGTGCTGAGCAGCGAGGTGCTAACTATATTTCTGGAATCCAGCATTTTCCAGAATGGTTCTGTGTGAACATTTAAAGCCAGTCTCTCCTGTGATTTAGAGCAATCATAATAAAACTCTGATATCTTATCAGTGGGGTTGCTAAGACAACTTATTATGTGTAATAACTTGTGCTAGTATTGACACAGCCATGCACATTATTACAATACAGATAGGTGTAGTACTGTAGTACCTCCTATAATAGTGGCTGTTTGAGCACAACTTTAAATTGCATGCACATCTTTTATTCTGTGACGGTGCAGTGTGCAATGTTACGTCACTACTGTAGCACGTGGGGTCACGTGACCAGGATTTCCTCCTCGGTGCGGTTTGACTGAGGTATGCCGCCCATCACGTACACAGGATGCACAGGCATCTTCCCACGGGTGACCCCTCTGTTTCCACAGGGTCACCGGTGTCACCTCACTAAAAACGGCCACATTTAGGAACGGCTGCCCTGCTCCAGTCAACTCACTGGTTTCCTGTGAGTTGACTGGAGCATTACAATCCGCAATGCAGTGGCCTGCACTTTAATGGCTATCACTGCTTCATTCATGTCTAATAACCGGTGATATAACGAGGTAGTAACAAAAACTGTTTGTTTATGATAAATTCTGCTGAATGTATGCAAAAAAAAAAAAGCAGACGCGCCTCGACCTTGACAGTTCTGTAACGGGGTCCTATCAGTGTGATAATGTCCTGCGTGACAACCCTGTCACCAGCCGTGTGATGCTGTTAGCGGGTTAGCAGGATATACTGTACTAGCATGCTAACTTCCAGAGTGGATGCTCACATCACTCCTTCCTTGTTATATAATGAAGCTCCAGCGCAAGGTTTAAACCGTAGTGAGAGCTTACTCCGCTAACGGTCGAGCATCACATTGAGGCCATGCATTCCCTGCGTCTGCCGAGACCGTGGAGCACGTCTGTGAGACTGAGAGTTTACCTTGAGCATCCCCTCCGCTCGTCAGCACTGCGATAGCTTTCCCTGCTCCCGACAGGTTCTCAAAGAATATTTTCTTGCCGTCAGGCTGCGACATTTTCACAGCACTTCTGTGTCTGTACCGCTCCTTCAATATAAAACAATACAACCAACAATGAACAGTACAAAAATGTGCAAAAACAACGAAGGGCAAGAGCCGTTCGCCCGGTCCTTCAATGAATGCCCGCTATGATCTCCTTCTCCCTGTTCCGTGTCTGGTCATCGACTTGCTTCGAGTGGTGAGGAGGATTGACGTAGCCGTGAACCAATCAGACCTCATTACAAGAAGTATCCTGAGATTTTGAACCAATGAAAAGAAACACCTATGAAATGTAGGCGGGGTCAAAAATAGGACGTCAACGTGAATCGGTGTTAGGAGATGTCCAGCTGTACAATTTACTAAAATTAAATTATTATTTTTTTATCGTCGTATAATGTGTATTTCCCGACAGTTATAAATACCTAAACCTATTCAAAACTGTCTCTGGAACAAGCTGACGTAGCCTGTCTGCCTGTGAGACGACGCGCAGTGATCGTATTACACTACTCATTAACGCATTAGTGATGGAGGAAATGTGCCGTCCTACTTCACTTAACCCTAGGGAACTGTTTGGGCCCAAAAGTGACATTTTTGTTGCTTTTATGTGTTTCTCTCCCAATAAATCAGTCATTTAGAAGGCCTAATATATGAAATTTTGCCAGTAAGCACCAAGACAATGCCCCCACAATGACCCCACAATGACCCCACAACCCAAACACAGACCCACTGTCTGTGTTTACACACCTGCAAAGACATGTTTTTTCCATTCGTCCACTAGTTGTAATATCTTTAGCAGAAGCATTAAACTGTGCACTAACTTTTGAAAATATTCTATATTTTGTGTTTTTCCCATTGGAAGAAAAACAGGGTTCTAAAGGCAAATTCCATATAAACATATATAGTAATAAAAAATATAATTAACTTTATATTGATGGATAGGTCTGAAGTAATGGAAAATATCTGATTTATTGAAAGAAATTTTTTTTTCTGTATTACATTTTTTACACTTTTATTAGATGACCTTTTGTGACCCTATGAGGTAATGTGTGTAGGCATTTTAGTAGGTCACTGAGGGTTAATTACAATATGAACAGATTATTAGGAGTCCTGAATGAAAGAGCATGCTTGAGTGAAAGATAGCAAGTGAGTATAGTATTAAAGCGATTGAATTGGGCCCTAACATATTCCAGCTGAGATTTCTGGACGCAGTGACGTGCGGTGAGGATCATGGCTGGTGAGGCACCGACATCATCATGATCAGATTTACAAAAATAGGAACCTACAGTGTAGCTTATTCACCATTTAATAAGCAACAGCGAGTGGGCTATGTTAAAGACTCATTGCAGAATTATTTACACCTACAAACTGTAACACAAAAATAAGCATATTTGATTAAAAAAACGTAATGTTGTTACCTACCTATTAATATGTCAGGTTTACTTGTAAATGAAGTCCATGTGCCGCTCCCTCTGAGCAAACACATCAATAACTTATTTGTAGAAATTGTCCGTATCTTTGTAATATTTAATCTTCCATTTGAATAGGCGAAAAAAAATAATTGCTGCACTTGACTTAATGTAGATCATAGCCTCTTAGCCTGCATTCACTAATTCTTCAGCTGAGGAGTCCCAAGACGAATCCCTGGGATCACCAGCGCCCCCTATCCATGAGGCCGGGTATTTTTGTGCCTCACCTGGTGCCTTTTAACAGTGGTTTCAGGACCGCTCAACTCAAGAAAGACGTTACACACATGCAGCTGTTGACACAAAAACTCTGTACATTATATACATTAGCTAAATTACGGGAATTTAGTTCATAGAGCAAAAGTGTTTCAACATTTTAATAACGACATATAGAGAGATAGCATTACAGTCTCACTATATAGCATACCAGCAAAGCTATCTGAGCAATTGATGGTGAGGCTCGGCTGGCTGGTGCCTCACCGCAGGTCTCTGCTCCGTATTGCAGCGGTAAATGTGAAAATTCAGCAATTTTGAGTAAAAATAAAAATTGGTGACGTTAACAAGTTTATAATACACATCGCTGGATAAATATTAGCATTTAATTTATTTATTCGACTTTCCATTTTTTTCTTTCATGATGGCAGGTGTGCCTCACCTGCCTCCCCTGACCGCACGTCACTGGGGTCACGGGGAGCTGGAGCCTATCCCAGCTGTCTTAGAGGCAACACACAACGGGCAATTGGAAACGGCCAATTAACCGGAAGCCCATGTTTTGGGAGGAAGCCGGAGAACCCACGCAGACACGGGGAGAACGTGCAAACTCCGCACAGGGCGGGTCTCAAACCCGTGACCGCCGTACTGTGCGGTGACAGCGCTACCCACTGCGCCACAATGCAGCCCCAGACAGATCATGAAATGATTGTTGAGAGGGCCAAAAGAAGGCGGATCTCATTAGGGGTGTGTTTCGTTCATTTAGGGCTTACTGAAGCACTACAAAATTTACTTATAGCTCCCAAAAATATTTTATGGCTAATTTTTTACTTTGTATATTTTAAGATGCCACAAAAAGTCAAAACCATATAGAGTACATGACTGAAACGTAGTATTTTAACTACAAAACTACAGCAACCCCTGGGCTCAAGAATGGTTTGATCCACCCGGCCCCTCCCCCTCTCCTAGACTTGGACTCTGAGCCGCGAGCCTCACCTGTACAGGAAGTAATCCGTTAGCTAGCAGAGCGGTGGAGGCGCCGTGGTGTTTAAACCAGGAGATGTGACACGTTTGTTCACTCACACCACTAAGTTCGAAACACACTATTTAATCTTCGCCAGTCCCTAGCTGTAATATAACGTTGATCGTTGTTTATTTTGTTAGGTAGGACTTAGCTGACAGGTTTTCCAGTTAACAAACGTTCAACGCGGTTCAGTCAACTGTCCTGTTTAATGTAAGAGTGGGAGAACTGGCTGTTCTCTCATTTGCGTGTGTAGCTGACTAGCTAACTGACTGGGTTCTCATTAACTCCTAATGTGTGTGTGTGTGTGTGTGAACGCGCGCGTTCAATACAGTTTATGTACAACTTCCACTCACAGAGCCTATAAAGTGAATGTATTGTAATGTGCAGACAGTGTATAGAAGTAGATCCGACACAAATATTAGAGTAAATCATTCTCTCTGTAACTTGTATTTCATATTTTGATCAGCCAACCAAGTACAGTGGGCCCTCTGCATTCACGCATCAATGCTTGCGACTTCACGTCGTGGATTTTCTGTAGATAGTCACGTGATACCGTCCTCGGATTCTATTGGCTGACGGCATCCGGAAGTGCACCTGGTTCCGTGAGTCTCGGACTTACGTGAGACACAAAAGTGCTTTAAACAGTCGATAAGAGTGTGGGTAAAGGTAATACAGATAGAAGGTGGTTTAATATCAGTATGAGGAGGGTCATAAAAGTTTAAATTACCATAAATAATAAGATGAATAGCTTGTCATTCAATGGCAGAATTCATTAATCGCATGTGGTTCCTGGAACGCATTAACCACAAAGAACGAGGGCACACTATTTGTCTTTTTGACTTAATCTGTCTTTATCAGTCCCATGTGGTAATTTTTTTTGACTGTTTGCTTAATTTCGCTACAGGAGGAGGAGAGCCATAAGGAGAGACCATGGAATAGAAGAAGGAGAGCGGAAGTCACGATGAAACAGAGGAGATTAACAATACTGGAAATTCAAAAGTGCATGACACTTTTGGGAAAGTTCAATCCATTCTTGCAGAGGAATAAGCCCCCATCAAACACCACACACCTCTCCTGTAGTAATCAGAATGAGATGATTGGTTGTTGTTCACAAGAGATAACTGCAACGATTGTTAGTGAGATGAGAGAATCGAAGATTTACAGAATTACGGCTGATGAGGCCAGAGATGGAAAACAGAGCAGATGGTACTTTGTGTGAGGTATGTGTGTGAGGTATGTGTGTGAGGTATGTGTGTGAAGGGTGCAGTCAAAGAAGTGTGACAGTTTGAAGCTGCAGTTGAGAATCAGCTGGAAGAGGACGGAATTGAACATTTAAAATGTGTGGCACAGACACAATGGGGCAAGTCGAGAGGTCCAAGCCCATTTTCAAAAGCATCATCCTGAGGCAATATATGTGCATTGCTGTGCACATGAGTTGAATCTTGTCCTGCGTCACAGACATAGAGCTGATTCTGACACCACAGAGATCATCAGCATGCTGGAAAGTGTCCATTCTTTCTTCGGTGTTTCACTCGTGAACAATCATAACATTGTGGACACTCGGGAGAAGGTAGGATTGGATCAAAGTGAAATTGTGCAGTTCTCAAAACTAGAACCAAGGCAGTCACAGACTGCAACATCCTGCGAAACCCCTGATTTCAAAATTTTACCTTGACCTTCTTGCATAGGTCAAAGATCAAAGCTAGTGCTCTGACCTACTTTCATTGATCAGAGTACTAGCTTTGATCTATGGTCTTACTCACACTGACCTTCTCCCTCGTCTTTCTATCCTATTCGGTTCCTGAGTGTACAAAAGTTGAAATTTGACCTTAAACTAGTTTTTTCTGGGTCAAGGTCATCATTTCACTTTGATCTCTTTTGCCAGCTGAGTAATGTGCTTTTTGTTTCATCTTTCTATCTGCAATGGTTGTGAAGATATTTGGTGGACATACGGATGGATGAATGAATGGACGAACACATGAACACTGTCAATTATAATCGTCACCACTTTGAAGTGGGATGTAAACATGTTAGTCATGTCAGTTTTTTTCAGTGACTGCAGTGCTTGACAATTTCCTTGCCATTTTAGAGTGCCTCCCCAGTATCAACACAGCAGTGGCAGTAGAACTGAAGGTAAAACTCAGTGGAGGTAAATTCTCGGTGCATTTGCTAATTGTTCCCAAGAACTCCTGTCTGTAACAGCAGGTTAGGGTTACTGTTATCTTTGAGGTAAAAGCAGGTAAGAGTCAGGGAGATGTCTTCTGGACAGAGATGGAAGACAAAGAGCATTGATGGATTTGTTGTTGAATCAACTTGTGGGGGGTAGTGACGTCTGTGGTTCTTCTGAGTCAGAGGAACTCAAAAGGATATACTGTAGTTGTTTCCTTGTCTGAACAGAATGATCTCTGATATTTTTCTGGTGTGGATCAGGAGTTTCTCATTTTCAGGCATGCAGTCCAACGTCAGATCACTTCTTGTCTGAGCCACATTTGTCAGCACTGGCACTGCTTCACCATATTGACCTTAAATCAAAGTTATGGTTGCCAAAAACTTTCTGAAATGCATGACAGAGATTTGTTAACAGTGTACAATTTCCTGGATTATGAGATGGTCCCTTCATTGAAAGCTGTTATTCAGGTTTCCTTGACAGGATCAGTGAGCGGTCTTTTAGTGCCTTGCGTCGGCTCCATATCTGGTTGAGGAGGATCATGGGTCAAACCCGACCTCAGCATCTAGCTGTGACTTCACCCGAGAAAGAGATGTTTGAGGAAGCTGAAGACATTAATGGATTTGCCTCCTCTTTAGGTGAAGTAAAAGGAAATTGTTGACTGAAGTAAAAGAGTATCTATGCAAAGATGATATGCATTGTACCTTAGGCAGAGTCACCTCTGTTTTATCATTTTATTCTTATTTGGTATTATTATTTTGTAGATTTCAAGCACTTTTTTCTTATTTAATGTCGTTTTCATTGATATATTTGTATCATATAGTACATTGAATGTCAATTTCTGTTAATGTGTTTTGTATGTTGTGTATTTGAAATTAAAGTCCAAAAAATAAGTCTGCATTTTTGATGATCACTATAGTGGACTGTTTCATTCCAGAAACACATATATTTACTTTTTGTGTGTATACAGTATGTACAGTATGTGTTGAGGAGGTGCTACATCACAATGGAGGATGGTCTTCCTCCACACATTAGGGTTAAGGTATATTTATTTTTAAATCTTATACACTCTTCTTTTACTGTGGCTTATCATTGAAATAACTTTAATCTGATTTGATGATTTAGTTACAGTTACATTGGTAGAAGGATGATGAAGATGAGCTTCCAGGCAGGAGGCAAAGGGGAAGACCAAAGAGATTTATGGATGTGATGAAGAGGACATTCACATAGATGATCGAGAAGGAGACACAGGAGACAAGGATAGATGGAAGTAGATGATTTGCCGTGGCGCCCCCAGAAAGAAGAAGATGAGAGATGAAGATGGTTTAGTTACAGAATAGATTTACACGATTTAGAATAGATTTAGAAGATTTACAAAATGGTGAAATTCTTCTTGCTTGGCTGGCCATCACTCTGGGGTCTAAGCACCCCTAAAACTCTGAACCTGGAGTCGCCCCTGGATCTGATGGACAAATTTGTTTTCCATTGTGGGTAATTTCTTTGAAATACAGTGGAGCAGAAGATTAAAGCAACATAACATTGATGCAGACATGTGAAATATGAAGAGCCTCACTGCTGGACTGTACAATCAATACTCCAGTATGTAATAGGTTACTTCCCTTCCTTGTAATGGACTTGCAACATGTTAGTATTCAATTGAGACTCTGTCTCCATCTAGTGGTAGAAATTCTACTACAACCACAGAAACCAGTAGTTACACCAATACACGCTTCTGTGCAGAACATTGACTCATTGACTCAGCATGTTGTACCCTGTTGTATCCTATGAGTATTTTTTTTCCTCATCCCAATATAATCATTACAATAACAGGCTTTTACTTGGACAGCATTATAGTTGCTTTTTTTCAAAATTAGACAGTGAATACACTTTATCATTTATTCAGGATTTTTTTTTAAATCACATGAATGGGTATAGATTATAGACAAAAATCAAAAGAAGGGATATAAATTGTACATAAGAGGATTGGTTCTTGTTATTTCACAGTATTTAGTGTTGGGCTAGTATACCAAACTTAACTTTTGAATATTGATTCAGTATATATTCCTGAGTCGTCACGAGAAATCACTCATGGAGGATCATCAGTACTGTATATGTTCATAGAATTTTAAGACTGTTGCAGAATACATGTTTATCAATATGTATTACTATTAACGTGATTTAACAAATATGAATCAGAGAAGTACTTGTTATGTGATAGAGTCATCTTTGAATCAACAATTATTGTTGGTGCCGATAAATAAGAGATTTTTGCATTTTACGTTTTTCAGCATCCATAAGATCTACTTGCTTCTTCTGGTACTTGTTTTTCTTTTTTATCTCTTTCTTCCGGAGGAGAGATTTCCTTCTTTTACATTCACAGGCCCCCTTCCCCTCAGGCATTAACAGCAGTCTGTAGTCCTCAACTCTGCAGGGGTTCCTCACAGTGTGCCTTTGGATGGAAACGGCAGCAAGGTCGATGACAGTTGGAAACTGGGGTAGAATCTCTTCGTTTTATATTTGATCTGTGCTCATCAGTCGTTGCCTGAAGGCTTTCATTGCACATTTTATGAAATCCCTGCATGTCATAAATTTTGTTAGCTTCTATCCTTGTGACAAATGTGAATTAAACAGCATATGTGCAATGTTTTAGCATCATTACTGCACCATCAGATGGTTGTTATCCAATGTAAGTCAAGTGACAGATTATCTAAGCCTCCAGTTTGTGCTAAACATTCTGAAAAGCATGAATAAGATCAGCTTTATCTTTAGTACAGAAATCCAAACAGTGCTCTGCTGACCAGTGAGGAGTTTTGACTCTATAATAAAACAGATCTGTGTGTCTTTAAAGAGCAGAATCACACAGAAAATAGATTTTTTTCTCTGCTTCTTCAGGGTTTATACAATCTATTGTTGAGATTTGATGACTACGATCACCTCATTTTGTAAGTGTACAGTGGGAACATCTTGTGCAGGTGAACTGATGAACGCGGTACCTCCGATTGTTTAGCAGCGCTACGGATGGAGTTGGCTGGACAATGACCGAAGAAGGCTTGTTGTACATGATCTCCCTCAAATGTTCCTGCTTGTCCACTCCTGTCTCCATAAATTTTGTGTGCCACACATGAGCTGACAAATATGTTGGATTTCTGCCATGCATAGTTCTGTGGTTTCACTCAGTCTGCGTATCTGATTTTGTGTCAATAAACCACGATGCACAATGTGCCTTCTCTTGACGAGTAGCCATTTTTATAGGGAGGTTATTTACTATTATATCATCAACAGGGCTCAAATCTTAGATTTCAGTAACGCTATTTTCTTATCTTGTAAATATTGTCTATGGGGAGAGCTTCTCTCAGGTTAGGCTTTTGGGCCACTGGTCCACTTGTCTAGCTTGCAGCCTGTCCATCTATTATTTTTAGCACCTTTTATAGCCTTGTAAAACTGTCTTGTTGATGCACACAGTTCGCTTCATGTTAGAAGCTCGTAATGAAACAGAATGCTTGAATAAACTCATGTAAATGTACTCATGTCTGCTGATGTGGTGGAGGCGAGATTTCATTGTGTTGAGAGGCTGCCGGGAACAAAGGCTGTATCTGTGACATCTGACATTAATGCTGTGTTTGCCTGTGGGGAAAGCTCCTCAGGCCTGACAGGATGAGTTTTAAAAGTCTGTGCAGTTCAGCATCCGTTCACCGAAAGTCAGTCATGTCAGGAGGGATAAAAGAAGCAAAGAGCAAGGAAAAAAAGAGACCTTGATTGTTCTATTAAGTTGTTGCTCTAAACTCTTCCACCTATATGCAGTGGAAGTCCTTTTCCTCTCCACTGTTGTTGCTAAGCAGCAGTTCCTGAGGATTTTGTGCTCTACTCTTCTCAGTGGGTTTTTCCTGAGGTTATATGAAAACGTAGTTTCTGTTAGAAATGCTGTTTTAGGTTAATTTAACAGGAGTGTTAACTTTATGTGATTTATTTTTTTTTCCTATATGGATGGATTCAGATCACTGTATCAATCATAGCACATAGAATGTTTTCATGACTTATTTTTGTATTCAAGTGAAGTAAAAAGATTGAAACGCTGCAATAATGAACATAGACAGCATCGGCATGTTTACAGATAACTGTCACATTATTCAGTGTAATATCAGTACAAAAATATCCTGCATTTAAACAAATGTGTCTTGTCGAGCACAATGGACAGCTGATAATGAGTTTGGAATTTATAAACTCCATGATATGAAAGTTGAAATAATAATTTCACAGTAACTGGTAATAAGCTGGTCAGTATTTTTCTGCTGATGTTCATCTTTAAAACAGCCATCCTTTCTCTTAATTTCAAACAAAGTAATGATGAAGTCATTATTCCGTTATGAAGGGTGTTCCTAATAGGATGGTGATGCCTTCATGAAGCAGTGATGAATTAATTTAAATCCAACATCATCAATATGACAATAAAATAACAGGACTATAATTTCGGTGAACTGTATTGTAGAGAACTGTGTTATTCGTCCCTAGTGTGTGTGAGTGTTAAAAAGGCCACTGTCGTCTCTAATCATTCAACGTGCACTGAGCAAACAAAATAATCACAGAAAATGACGACTTCTTTTCATCCATCTTGTTCTTCTGTGTCTCTCCTTCTTTCCAGCACAGTAATATCAACAATGTTTGACTGGGAATGTCACTTCCTGCTGGCTTCTCCGCTCACGCCACGTTAATTCAGTATTTAACATGAATAAAGATGACCTTGTTTTCTTCTTATTTGCTTGTGTTATCTCGTCTTTCATGTGAGGTGGAAACAACATTGTCATCTGCCTGCCACACATTTGGAACATGACCAAGAAGGCAGCACATTGTTTCACCACATGAAACAAACTGAAGATGTAATATAAGTGAAGATTCAACCTCTGCATTTATTGAATTCTTGCCCTTTATTTTTTAAAGGATCAGATTTTGTTGGACACAGATAAAATCAATCATTTCAATCGGAATGCTTCACATTTCAGCACCCTGGTTCTTGGTTGTCCTAGGTTACACAGCCAAGATGGAGAATGGGGGGGGGGGGGTAAAAATGTGCAATGTTTCATACCTGTGTGAATACAGAGGTGCCTTGAGGTAAGTGCTAATAACACCACTAGTACTGCTGTGAAAAAGTCAACAAGTTGATGCATCACAGGAACTTAAAGCGTTCACATGTTCACATGCTAACACTGGTTTGTAAGCACTGAAAATAACTGAAGGCCTTGTTCCCAACTCATCACTTACCCAATTGTCTCACCTTTTGTGCTTCTCAACAAGAAGCAGGAAGTACCATCATGCATCTGGATGAGACGTACTTGGCCATAATGAACCATTATTGTACTGAGCATTAATATATTTTGGCAGGAATACATGAAACTTAAGTCGGACCATACCTGTTCACTTTCCTCCCAGAGGAGGTTGGTGATGACATCATCTCACATCTCAGTTGATGTCTGCCCCCTCACCCCCCCACCCCCTGAGGATGACCTCATTCTCCATCAGATTACATTTTACTCTTCAAACTTGGTCCCTTATTGCATTGCCAGTTGTGTCCCAAAGGAAATCTGGTCCCAATCTGAGCAAGTCTGTTCAACATAGACTCACATTGATTGTTTGTTATTGGCTGGAGGCTGTCAAGTTGATTGGCTGTTTTTTTACAATGAGGTTTGGTGGAGGATGAGACGTCAATTATTATCCATTCCAGGAGCACAACATCAACATGAGATTTTCAAACTGCTCATTATCACCTTGCAAAAGTAATCATGTTAAGTTACTGTGGTTGTCGGACAAAAAAAAATCAATTATGCACCGGCAATCTGTGTTTCAGACTAAAAATTGTTATGTTTATTTATTTATTTATAAATATTAAAATAATGGCAACTTTTTGTGTTTTAAATAACTACTAATTTGGGATTATGTTGAACACCTGAGATGTTGGTTCAGGTTAGGGTTGTAGTCAACATTTGTGGAATGAACGATAACATAAATTACACTTAACAGTCATAATGGGCTTCAGATGTAAGTCATGTTTTAACACAAATCAAAAAATACACGCTGTACTACTTTTCTTTCTTCCTGTGTATGTTCATATTTGTTCTGGTAATTATTCACTCATTTCTCATTGATTCCAGTACATATGAGTATTTCAAGTATAATTTACTGGTTCCTAATGGAATCATACTACATTAAGGCACTATAAGCATTCCCTGAAAGCCTTGCACTCCCTTGCTTTTGTTCGTTTGTCTCAAAGTTTTCGGTTGAAATGGTTTGTGTCTCTCAACCTCATTTAGAGAGCGTGGTTTATTTATAGATTATCTTCTGTCGTTGATATTAAAGTTGGATTGCAGACACTGTGAGGTAATGTTGTGTAAAAAGAAGAGATCCATGAACAATACCCTCCATCAATAGAATATTATTTTGTGTCTGTTGCGCACGTCGTTGAGATGCATCGTTTAGGCTGATGCATGAGGTTCATTAAAATATTGTACTGTGGGATGCCTAATGGCAAACTGCAATTTCATCTCATTTGAAATGCAGGGAGCATACTGCACATATGTATTTAACAACGGGATTATTGAATATAATCACTACTTCACATTTTGGTCTTTTTTCTCTTTACCAGGCAGATTAAATTGACAGTATTGTCATCGACATGCCCAAAATACAGTATAACCAAGGGTTAATAGAGGTTGTATTTGGTATCTGGGGTGTATTTTTTCAGCAGCAAATAACAGGAAAAGAAAAAAAGAGATGAGAAAAGTAGCAAAAAGAACACAAAGAGAGGGTTTATAATGCAAGGTAACAGCAAAAAGGTTGTGAACTGATTTCTTTTTCCAGTCTGATTGCCTTAAAGAAACAAATGAACGAGCTGCCAATCTGCTGAACTGATTTCAGGGGGCCTCAGGTTGCTGATTAATGAAATGTGGGAGGACAAAGAGACGGCTGTGAGCGGCACCGCAGCCTACCCACAATCCCTCGCTGCTTTTTCTGATTGGGCTAATCATCTTATTGTCCCTCGACACTTTGAGTCTCAAATTTTAAAAGGAAAAACAAAAGAATGACGGAAGGAATGGCAAAATAAACTGCATTTCCTTTTTATCCCCCTTCACCACCTCCTTTTTTCTCCCACATCAAATCTTGCACCATTACCTCCAGTTTTTTCCACAACGCCTCATGTGTCATCAATCTAGCTCACTTTAATGGCAGCCTCATAATTATTTAGATGATTATGTGTTGCAAGCCATTTAGCATGCTCAATGACACATGTTTAATCTATTTGCTGCTGCAGCTTCTCATAGAGGGATGGAGGAAAGAATTGAAGATGGGCAACGGTGCTGTTGCTGCTGCTGTGGTGCTGGTAGTGAAGCAAATCACTGCCAAAATTGTTTGATAAATCATCGCTGTTGATATAATATGCTATGCCACATCAAAGAGCTAATGTGATACAAATAAGGTGTGCTTTGTGTAGCATTGCAAGGCAGCGTTTGCTCGGGCTAATGACGTGTGTCTTGGTTGACCAGTGAACCCCTATAAAATGCTGCTCCATTGAGCAAGCTATTAGGACATGATAATGGGCAAAGCTGCTGGATGCTAAATGTAGACTCATTTCCTTCAAGGTTTCCACAAATGCAGCTGAAGAAAGGCAGGAAACACACATATACTAGACCTGCAAATTTTTATTTACCTACTTATTGGAAGAAAATGAATTTTTTTTTTTCATTTCCTGTGTGAGAGAAATGTGTTTTAAGTTCAGCAAGGGTTGTCTGTGGAGCTGAAATATATTGAAAATCTCATTTCTGGAGGAAAAGTGTGTAATGTGGGAAAGGACACATAAAAAAAAAAAGGGATTGAAAACCATTTAAGGCTGTGAGTGCATTATATACTCAAGATGCAGTCGTACTGCATCAGTGTGAGGAAGCCACTAGAGAGTAGTATAACCTCACTGAGATCAGCAAAAGGCGCTGGTCCCACCAAAGCCAGAAGTGTTTAGTGAGCGCAGAATATTATTTTAGATGTGCCTTGTTTTTTGGGGGGTTTTTTTCAAATGAAATGTGTGTATTTCACTCTAACCTAGTTCATGGGTGCATCAAAATATTAAAATTTATTTAAAGACCCTTTAATAATAAAGTGATTTTATTTCGAGTGAGGAGTTAAACTCCAGAGATCCGTTTCCGTATTCACAATTCATTCTCTACACACCTTCATTTTCACACAACTAACAATCAAGTTTTTATTAAAAAGGTAACACTACATTTGTATTTTAAACAATATGGCACTTTTGTCAACAAAGAAGAAGAATAAGCTGTTTCGATACATTTGTAATAATTTTGTTGAAACTCTATTTTGGAAGCTTGGAATATCTCCATCTATTTTCATACATCTTAAAAATATTTCAGAAGGGGTTCTTCGGTACAAGTCTTCCTTGATGGTCAGCACAGATTTGTGTCTGCTGCGCGGAGCGGCACAGCTGCAGACGCACCGCGGTGCGCAGCGCGCCGCAGCTGCGCCTCGACGCGCCCTGAAGTCTGTCAGCGCGCCTCTCAGACTGTCATCTCCAGCATCTGCTGCGACTTCTCGTTGGAGAAGCTTCTGGAACAATCACTTCTCCGGTTGTCAGCTCCTCGTGTTCCTGTCTACTTCCCCACAACGTGTCGGTCTCTCATGCATTCACATTTAATTACTGATTTTCCAGAACCAAAAAAACAACAACATTCTGTTGTCACTTATTTACAAAATGCGCTACAGCTTCGAGTTAAACGAGTGATCCTACCTCTGGTTTTAGCGATAATAAGCTTTATTTGTATGTAATGTGGGTTTTTTTTTGTGTGTGTGGGGTTTTTTTTCACATCTGGTCTTCGGCGTGTTTCAGAGTGATATTTACGTTTCAAAGCTTATTTGGATATAATTTCCTATAGCGGAGTACGAAGTCGTTAATGAACGGGTAAATTTGATTTCTAAAATGCAATCTATCTCTCAAGGTACAGAGAAACAGCAGGTCCAGCCACCTGCTTTGGTGAAACACAATGACCCAGAAAATACTGAGAATATGGATCCGTACTGCAGATTGTGTTAACATGCTTGATTGCGTGAAAATTATAGATACAGAAGTGAACCCCCTTTTATTTCATTTTTTCCTAATACAGTAGGTGAGAACGAAGTAAAGCAAAAGTCATACGTCATAGAAAACTGCTGACGTTGCTTGACAGTGTTTTGATTGTAATTGCTTTTTGATGTAGAAGTGGAACAAAACGTTTCTGTAAATGTTCATACATGTTGAAACATACAGTCACTCGTTAAGCAAAAATAAAACATGTTCTCTTTAACTTGACCCACACCAAGATTTGACCCCTTCTTTCATAAAGTTTCATAAAATCTGCACTACAGTTTTTCTGCAGATTTCTACGCTAATCTTTTTAACACTGTAAGATTAAACAAGCTGTGCGAAGAGTTCCCTACTGTGAATTCAGCTGTGGAGAACAGATTGTTGGAACTCAACTCCGTTCGCAGAATATAGAATTTGGAAGATTTCCACAGCAGTTGTTCAGTTTGTTATAGCAGGAGCAGCATTCTTTTTAAGACTCATGCCTATTTTTTTTTAAATTTAATACTAATTTTTAGCAGAGGTAGAACTTAAAAGAGCTTTGTTTAATTTTAGTGTCAACACAAAAACTTTTTACAAAAAACCTGCCATGGATGTGTTATTACATGTAGAAAACTGATGGCTGACACAAGCATAAACAGTTCATTAAATAAAAAAACAACTAGATAGAAACCTGGTAAATGGTTGTTGGACAAAACCTTTAAACCACATGCAGCAATGGACATCTTAAAGTAAATAGAACATTTGGAGTTCCAGATAACATCTCTGCTAAGGTCGGTACCTGAAGAGATTGGACTGATATTAATAACATTAACATGGAGGAAACACCTTCCAGGAAACTTTCCATCCTCCATCTGGTCGTACTGGACAGGTAATGTCAAACCATTCAGACATAAACTACTGTTTGCCTGTGCCTCTCTTGCTATTAAGAATATTTATTCCAGGAAATTATTACAATTTCAAAATTATTACAAAAGATCAAAGGTGATATTTTCATGAATAATTATTTTAATTGCGCAGGGAGTCATTTCCATTGATCTGTATACCTCACCTTCAGGAAACCAACCTTTATGAAATGTTCCCAGAACGAGTTTTAAACACTTGCACAGATAAAAAAAAACAATAAATATTAAAGTTAACAATGAGAGGTAAGAATCATGGCGATACCCTTGCAGCAATCCACTCTGCAGGCTCACACTTCACTTTAAAGTAAATTTATTCAATTGAGCAAACATGGGGAATCAGGCAGAGTTTGATCTCACAGCTTGGAGACATATCAAAACACCTAAAAAAGGAAAAGAGAGGAGGAGAAGACAAAGTTTGAATTCTTCCGTTAAACTTTTTCTATCTCTGAATAACACATGGCAAATTCTGGAGGTATTTTTAACCCAATTTATGTTGTTCTTGTCACTCTCTACTATCACTCCCGAAGTGTGATACTGTGAAGTCAGATCACTTCATCACCATTAATTAATGATTAAATGATGATTGAAACTTCATTCACTCGACTTTTTGAGGGGACGTATTAAGCTTGCTGACTGCCTCTCAATCAGTATAAGGTCTGTAATCAAGCCCTGATTATGACACACCAATAGAGTGTCCTTCTGCCCCTCCATTACAGTTTTCTCCCTCTTTAATTTATTTTAGTTAGTTCTTGTTGTTGGGGTCAGAGCTGCTTCTTTCTGTTTGGATTCTCTCTCTCTCCAAAGTCTGAACCAACCCAGTTTCTATCCATCACTCCATCAACCAACACATTAATGCAAGTTACAGACTGATAATGTTGGTCTCCATGTGTCTCAGTGACTGATCGCCGACTGCTGCACCGTAGGAGGCTGTTAAGGTCTCAGATAAACCCACACCACAGCCAAGATTTCATCTCACATGATTTGAGACAGATCCGATGCTTCCTTATCACAGTGAGCAACAAAAAACTGAATGCAGTGAAGCATTTTTCAACTCTTGAATCACAGGATATGTGGTGCAAAAATCAGATTCTGGGACATGCATCGGATTTGTGTTTAATCTCAAAGAAAGAAAGTCAAACGGAAGATTTGACTGGTGCTTGGAAACCACTTAAAAGTCAAGCAAAAGTTGAGAGCTCAAAGAATGATTGAAAAGTCTTCAAATGCACAGACGAGACAGCCGTAACTGTGTGACACATTTTGTGATTGGCTCTGTGTGTGTTTTGATGTTTGTTCATTTTGTTACAAAGAATGCGTTGAATCTTATAATAGATATGAGAAGGCTTAAAAAGAAAAAAAAACATGTCGTAACCAGAGAATCAGAGCATTATTAACCACATTCATCTGAATATGGTGTCAAAAATTATTTTGACATTTTGGGGCAGACGCTTATCTGGATTGTGAGGGTTAAATGAGCCTCCTATATCTTTGTTAAACAGCAACATTTTTGTAGTTTTGATTATGACTGAGGCTTGCAGTTCTTATGCTTAGCTAATTGCGTGCTCATTTAGGACCTGTTGCCATAGAACACAACTTAGACCATTCAACAAAAAGACCTTAGATTTATTTGCCATTCTGAAAAAAGATATTACAATAACTTGTATTCAGTTGCTTGTATATTATTTGAATATGTGACCGACTGCTCTTAGATTGAACTGATTTATTTTCCTGAAAAACTTACACGTTACTCCAGGGTTTAATGAACGGATTCATATCTTTATTCTAGTCACTTTGATATATGAAACAAGCATGTGCACAGGTGAAGTTACACTGGTTCTACCTCTCTTCCATCCTGCTACATATTCTGTTTTTTTGTGTGGAACAAAAACTTGAGGCTCATTGGCCACCAGCCCAGTCCACCCAGTTCAGTGTGTGTGCTGGTCACAGAGGATATCTGATGCATGCTGTGACTCGGTATAGCTACGGTCGCACCCCGCTAGAGGGCGTAAATATGGCACGCCATCTGTATGACGGATCCGGTTCACTCTTGCTGCATATGTAGCACACAAAATATTAACATCTTCTCTGCATAACAAAGCAAACAAGCATTTACTCCTCAGATGTCCCATATTCTTTAGGTCTTTGTGATCGTTTCTTTTTATTCCCTAGTTTTAAGGGTTATCTGCCCCCCTCCCCATCAACCCCCTTCTGCTCAGGAATCAGGGATAGGTCATTGTAATTTTACTCCTGAAGAGGATTATAGTGAAATACTGATTACCTGACAGAGGGGAATGAGACGACGTCCAGTGTTAGTGGGGTTTTTCCAAATCTGAATTGACAGGGTGAAGGTAGGTGGTTAAGTTCAATCCGTTATTGCTGATGAGCAAGCTGATTTCTATTAACCTGCAGCCAGTAGATCAAACAGGCAGTTCCATGCCATTGCTGAGAGAAAAGGAAAGGGGGGTACTCTGCCACAAAACTTTTATGACACAGAAAGTCTGCTTAATGGGCTGGAAGATTCTTCCCATTTAGCCCCGTGCTAAAATAAAAGGAAGCTGGTTGGTGCTGAGGAAAAAAATGGTCATTTCCAGTTAAGTCCCCCAATGGATTGGAAATTAGGAAATTATGAACAAAGTGATCAATCATGAAGGAGTAAGTGCTCCTGCATGAAACACCCTGTATTCTCCAAGAGGGGGGTTGAGAGGTTGCCTAGCGACATCATACGAAAGCCAACGCTGCATCGCTGCCCGTCTCATTAGTTCAGCCACGCCCGATGGAGCACAGACCCAACTCAGTCACAATCTCCTCGAGTATGTTCACAGGTTCAGCTCAAGTGAACTGAAATTGTGGCTATTTTTAAACATCATCATTTACATATTTCTCTGAAAGCCAACACAATGTGACATGAAGCAAAAGAAATTCCTGTGATTTATGTTGATTTACACCACATCCTGTTAGTCCTACAGGACATGAAGCCTACCAACGAGAAACAACCAAACAAGCTCAGCGTCCGGTGTTAAAAAACTGTTTGTGTGATGTTTGTCTCCCAACCTCCCCTGGTTTGACAGACGGACACATGAGCACGGTGCGCCGGCAGCATCGGCAGCATGACATCAGGAAGCCCCTGGAAGGAGAGGCAGAACGGGGGCCGATGGCGGAATATGTCAGCCGCCACGCTCTGGGAGGGTTGGAGGGTGGGATGTTGATGCAAAGCAATCATGACAAACAAGATGTAAATTGTCATCATGAACAATCAAAGTTCTCTCACAGCTGACGGTTGGAGATGTTTGATTGATAGCGATAGTGAGTTTTAGAACAGCACTGTCTCCGCTTAAATCGGCAACAAAGAACTCTGATTGAAGCAGATGAGAGACGTGATGACAACGGAGCAAGTAAACAAAGTTCACTGAGGTACGCAGACAACAGGCAAATATTGCATGAGCAACGCAAAAGAGGCTAAAAAGTAAACACAAGTGTCACATGCCTCATTTACCTTCTGAGGGGGGAGCAAGCTAATCTAAAATTATGTTTATAAGATTTTGAGATTTTGTGATTGTGTGTCCTCTTAAATGAAAATAGTCTGTGCTGCCCCAGACCAATGAGCTGGTTGGTTGTGTCCCAGATGAAGGTTGGAACCAAACCTTTGGTCTGTTGGTAACAAGACGTGAGGAGCTCCAGAAGCTGAGGTCAGTCCCATACACACCCACCTTCTGACCTGGACCTGATAAATGGTGCCTCCAAATAGTTCATGAATTAATGTTTTGGTGAGCAAAGGAGTATTAATGTTGTGAAATAGGCTCTGTGATGAAAGATGTGGGAAGGAAAATCTTTTATATAAATTGTCTGTATGGGGTGGAGATGAGAGGTGAGGAAGACACAGAGGGATTAATGGCCAAAGAGGTGAGAGATGTCTGGGATGGCTATAGGATCAGAGGGTGTGTGTGTGTGTGTGTGTGTGTGTGTGTGTGTGTGCGCGTCACACACTGCACAGAGGCTGTGATGGCGGCTGTGTGCTGATCATTCATGATGGCACCTTAGAGGCCTTCCTGTAAGGAAGAAAAATGAAAACTATTAAAGGCTTGCTGGGCTGTGTTGGCTTTGGTGCGTCAGCAATTATTAGCTGGGGACAGCAGTCCTCAGGTCGTCAGATACAGAGTGTGGGACTGTGGCAGAGCAGGGAAGGACATCATGATTGGGGTATAAACCCCACTCTGATCTGAGTGGCAGGACTTTCTGCACAGTGGTGCCAGAGCTGAGGACTTTTCCTTCATCAGTGATTTTTAGTAATAGTTATTCACTGTTCTCTGTGTGTGTTAGGTTTTTCATTTTCTAGGAGTGTGTGCTGACCTTGCCAGAAATGTTCTGTCATTCAAACAGTGTGTGTCACATGTGTTCAAACATACTATTTGCTTGTTAGCCTACAGTGTTAGACGAGCATTAAAAATTGTTCTGACCCTATGTACAGTTTTGCCCCTTTAAAGGTGAGACTTCAATGCTTATTTTCTGCACCACCATTTTGGATGAGCTCGACCATAGCGGGTCCATCTTTGAGATGGAAACATAAGTAATAGCAATGAAGAAGGTGTGCTATGCTCAGAAGCTAAAAGAAGATATGTTTTTTACATTGAGGACCTGCTCAATCTCTTAACAGACACAATTTTATAAAAACACCTAAACATCACAGTGGGTTGGGCTTCCAGTGCTCTGATTGGCTGAGCGGGTCACAGGTCTGCATCCAGCTTGGGTTAATACCCACTGGATCGGTGTTAAGGTGACATTTTCCCACATAAAAAACTTGATGTAATTTGATGTAGAGAAAGGTTCTTGTTAAAACACTGTTTAATGATCTCTGCATAAAAAGGTTCTACTGGTGTGGCATCTTTGACAAGAGCAGCAGAAGCATGTAAAACTGAACACTAAATGTGAAACAGGCTGTTGTGTTTCTGAAAGAAACTCGGATGTCTGAAAGGTCACTCCACAATGACAAAGTTGGTAAATTGGCAAGACTTAATGTAAATGATTAGTTTAATATTTTATTCCAGTAATAACTTAAAAAACACCATAGAGACATACATCATAAATCACATAAATGAAGGTCAGTGTGTGCATTAATGCAGAGCCTGCTCGTCATATTCCCACACTGTATTATCAAACTGCTACCTGCTGGTGAATTTGGTGTCCTTGCATTTGCAGTCCCTGCTGGAAGACAGACCCTCAGAGGACCGACCCTCAGAAGTCATTACAGCCTTTGAGGATCTGGGGGACCGCCTGCGACACTTACAAATGACTTGCTTGTACAGTTTGCCTCTGGCAGAGCTGATGACGGGCCTGACCAGATGGCCTGTGATCGACTCACGGTGCAAAACACGTACAATGTGTCCATTGCCACAAGGGCCCATGCAGTTTGCTTTTCACAGGCATTTAAAGGTGAAAGAAATGCAACATCCCACAGATGTCTCTATGTGTGATGTGTTTTTCAGGTCAGCTAATTTTGGTGTGGGAATTTATATGTGTGTCAAATTTTCTGCCCTCACAATTGATAGTAAACTCAAATCAATCATAAGGGGTCAAGAATTTTGCTCCGCTCCCCCTCATCTTTGGGAATTGGTATTCTGGTTGTAAAACAAAGCCAGACAAGGAACACAAATGACAATGTTTGTGACAGTAATCCATGGCGGAGTGGAAGGTGATGCAAGAGGTCAGTGAATGTAAACGCTGATGTTATTCAGGTAGTGTTAATCCCTTGGGCATAGAGGCTGAGCATGCATCAATCACAGCCGTGTGTGTCCAGAGGTGAGCCAACAGGCATTAACCTTGAACCAAAAGTTAGTCTGCTTGTTCCAGCCCTGTAGCCACAGGATAGACCAGCGCCATGCCCACTCGCAGGACGACGCAGTGGAACTCAGCTGAAGTTTGAGCGATGCCCTGAGCAGGAAGCCGTGACGTCCAGAATAAAAAAGCAGATTAGAGACCCCAGCCAATAGGAGCACAGATATGTTAAACAACTGTAAACTGTTTTTACGTCTCAACCTCAGTTTACTGTCAGTGGGATATTTCCATTAATTTAAACCATTAATCTACTTTATTTCAACCCTTTCAATTCATAGGCTTGTCAAAAAAAAGGGATTTTGAGAAAAAGACATTATTATTTAAGATACAATTCATTCCAACTCCAATGTTCATCATTGATACGAACAGTGACTTTCTCGTCAGTATTTTCTATTAATTTCATTTTATTATTTGTCTACTTTATGAATAAAATATAAAGTTTTTTTTCGCTATTTCTAACTTGTCTTCAATGTACATTTGACTTGAGTTAACTATAACTACTGATATATGATATATACAACTAGTGGACATGTGTATGTATGATGTATATATGGTGATAAATTCACCATTTGCTGGTTTTGATAGTGCTGGTAATGACCAGCTAGGATAAATTATTTCACAAATAAACATTAAGATTATTAGTGTATTGTTTTGTGAATAATGAAAAAGTAAAATACTATGCGGACATTAAGTAAAAATAGTGATATGAAATATTTAAGAGCCTCGTCCAGTAAAACAAACACAGTACTGAGAGAGTCGGTAGCGACAATGAGAGCAACAGTTTTTATTTCTACCTCAGACCAGAACAGGCCTCCTTTCTAGAAGGGTTCTTCTAGAAAACAAGCAGAAAACTGCTGATGTTACAGTAACTCGATAATTAGTGTGTGTCAGGTGACAAAAGTATTGCCGCTTGAAAATTATCACCATGTTCCAGAGATCACAGGCGACTCAACTATATAGATGGTTTTTGACCGTTTTGTCCTGTAGATTACATTTTTTTCCATGTTGATAACTTTTTGCCTTGTGGCTGTTTCAGAGATGACTAAAGTGGCTTTATAGCTGAGATCTAATCATGCTTCCTCAGCAAGCAACATCAGATAGGCTCCCTCACGTTATCAGGGTGGGCAGGCAAAAGGAATCATTTCAAGCATCCACGGCCAGAAGGGAGACTGGTTCAACAATTAGAGAAAAAGTCTGAGGCACAGGAAAAAATAACAACAACAAAAGTACGCCTCAGAGGCTTTTCTGATTGGAAAAAAAAAGAAGGAATAGGAAATTAAGAAATTACTACTTTTATAAAATTTCAAGATGAGATGAGGCCGATAAGTCTGTGTAATTCATTGGATTATCAAACAGATTTAGATTTCCTGCTTAGTTCTATAAATGGTGCTCCGTGAACATCAAAATTCAATAACGCGCTTTAGGATGAAAGGTTTTCATATGAGTGGAAGTTACTTTCATCACGCAACAAAAGCTACACAGCTGAACGTCTGCATAAACACCGCATTAAGGAGGAAACGCAGATCAGCTGGACTTTGCAGTCATCCTGCTGTGGCATTATGTTTAAGTTCCTGATAAAAAAAATATGATCATTGCTGTAAAATAAAAGAGTATTTAAAATGGTGTATTAAAAAATACATACAAATAAAAAACATGAACAATGTGCCATCAACTAATGAGAATGCTGTAGAACTTTGATATACGAGCTGCACGACATACAAGTTTCATAAAATAAAAAAGAAGAGCCTTTGCTCTGTCCATGTCTTTTTTTGACGTAGGACCAAAATCCGAGATACGAGCCGCGCTTCAGGACACCACCACTAGTTGGTGGATGGATACAACATCAGCTGAGACCGGATCTCGTGTGTTCTCATGATTTTTGCAATTTTTTCCATTCTTTATCATTGTTTAAGTAACATTGATAACATTGATTTGTTGAAAAAAAAATATTTTTTTTCATTTAGGAGGTTTGGGCTTTTTTTACAAGACTGGAATGGATTAAAATGATTTTAGCTATTTTAAATGGGGAACATTTGTTTGACTTACAAGTTCAGTCATGGAACGGATTAACGCACCTCGAGGTTCTACTGTAAATAATTTTATGTCGTATTTCCATCAATACAAATGACTGCAATGTGGCTGAGTCGTTATCAACTGTAAGTCGTACTGCCCGACATGTAAAGAAATGAGGAAAAAGTTTAAAATTATGAAATGAAAATATATTTCTTGTCCGGAATATTGAGGAAAACAAACCATCCAGGTAATTTTTAACACATTTAGGCTTTTAGTGAATGATGATCCATCAATCCTGTCAATATCTTATTGCAGCTGGAGTTTAATAAGAGGCTACCTTTCTGGTTTTGCATCCAGTTGGTTATTAGATTTAAACTTTCCCGAGCTTACTTCTTTATTGACATGGCCGAAGTTCCAGAGAATAATGCGCCAGGAATTGGAGATGTCTAATAAGGGGGGGCGAGAATGATTTGCGTCTTTGAAATGCTAAACGGGACGGAGGTACAAATTAGCCTGGAAATGCCTGCCGCATGTAATTAAAGGCCCCAATGAATTCCAATAATCAAATAGGCCATCTTCTGAGAAAACTATTACAGGAGGGATTATTAGAGTAGCACATTTCACTAATCACTCACTGACAGTCCGGCTGTCTGCCAGCTGTGCTGTCTGGGGTCTGTCCCTCTAACACACACACACACACACACACACACACACACACACACACACACACACACACACACACACACACACACACACACACACACACACACACACACACACACACACACACACACATAAAATACAACCACATTCATGTACGCAAACTTGCATATACGCATGTGGACAGACCAACACACAGACACACACACACACACACACACACACACACACACACACACACACACACACACACACACACACACACACACACACACACACACACACACACACACACACACACACACAAGCAGTGACAGTCAGTCAGTCCTATTGATGTCAACCTTTTGCTTTTAGTTATCATTTGCACACAGGCAGGCATCATATTGAATCAGAGGGACAGGGTTAAATACAACTGGAAGGCTTTCACTTTTAATCTCATTCATGCTCCAAGTTACATGCCTCAACCAAAAAGATCCAGGAGATAGAAAAGTTGACACAACATGTATCTCCTCTGTACAGCGTAGCTTGTGCATGAAAACTGACTCTTCATACACGCATGGTTATGTGCTGTCCACACATCTTGTACTAGAATTATAGCCTCATTTTAAAATGCCGTAGAGACGCTGCTAATATGTTGCTGATCCTTATTCTTTCCAGCAGTGAAGTATTTACGACAAGTGAATTAAACACACACAGGTTTGCACACGATTTGTTGGCTGTCGGTCGTGTGCAGCGGCAAAGGCCCCCGCTAGGATTAATCAGTGACATTAAAAATAGGCCGAAATTCATCACGCTTTGATGCAACCCAATGTGTTTATTGATTAATAAACGGTCAATGGATTCCATTTCCCAGATATACTGTCTCTGCCTGCCGCGGCTCTTTTTGCTGCCGAAGAGGCTCTTTCCCTCGGGACAAATGTGTTTCAGCTGAGCTGATCCAATCCCTCCTCCATTGTTTTTATGTACTTCTGTTTAGCACTCCCCGAGCTCCACTGACTACCTGTCTGTTGAGAGGCCTATAAACATAAATCAGACTTGTTAGAGACTTTTTCATAAATTCCTCACAACAGAAAAAGCTGCTTGAACAGATGGATGAAGCACCGTCGTTTTTTTCCCCATTTCTCTGAAATTAATTTTTGTGCTCGCTGTGTTCAGAACATTATAGGTATCATTAAAGCCTTGATGAAAATCTATTGTAATAATCCAAGACTCATAGCTATTAGTTTACATCCATATCACATACAACAGATTGAAATCACTGGATTACATCAGGTCTACGTCCGTGTTCCTCTGGTTTCTATTGGTATTCAGACGAGAAAGACATCGATATATAATTTATGCAAGGCCCAGAAGGCCCAGCTCTACCCTCTATCATCAGGTTATACGGAACGGCAAAAAGTAAACACATCTGACGTTATTAAAATTTTCATATGGAGATTTAAGGTCTGTCACTTAATCACAAAATGCCACTGAAAAAAACCAAAGTACTCTGACGCTAATCATTCTCTGAAAGCATCTATCAATATTAACGTTTCACAGTGAAGAAATGACTTTATCCTTTAATCTGTTTGTTAGTCATCATAATTTTCCATATTTGCATGCGCTAGTCTTTTAGTTTGGAGGTTTGACCTCTGTAGTCCACCAGTAGGGAATCTACATCATCTGTGGTGCTCCTATTTGTCCCCTCGCTGCACTCCAATGGGAAAGATAATTGCGCAATAAATGAAGCTCCCTTCATCGCGTTCGCTAAAGTTCCAGCGCTCTCTCAGTCTGTCCCTGTTGCTCTCTCTCTCTTGGAGCACGAAGGGTAGGGTCAATGGATCTGCACCCACCTCTTATTTACGTGATTCATGTTTATCTAATGCAAAATCAATAGTTCAGCACTGGGGAGAAGTTTGGGCTTGACTAACAATCGTTGAGAGCTACTTAGCGGCACATCTGCCAGCGCTTTGGTGGGCTATAAAGTAGAGTGACCGGCAAGCACCCGGCCCAGCAGCAGCAGTTGGGTGTCCAGGAGGGGCCAGCAGTCATTCTTGCATTTCCCTTCAAACAGTTCTTCTCTCTGCAAGGATACGTAGAAGTTATGAGCACAATTTTGAGATGTACGGCTTTGCAGGAACATTTTGGTCCATTAATTCTCCATTTAAAATACAGATACAGCTGAAGATTTCTAGAATTTCAGATGTATTTATGTTCTACCTTTGGAGAGCTTACTATTATGGAAGAGACAAAGGAAGTGGACCATATTTGGGGGGTAATGTATTTACAATTTATGAGAAAAGCTGTCCTTTCTCCAGAAATTCTGACTTTTGACTGCCCTCTTGTGGAAGCCTCAGATGGGATACCAGTCTCATCATGGCTCTAAAAACATTATTATTCTACCTGTTAGGTAAATGGGTCTAATCGAGATTAAAATCAGACATCTGACATAGGACAACACTGTTAGCACACAAGTTGTTGTAGTATTACCTTAGTTGTTGTAGTACTGAAAGCTAGTCTTTTACGTTACATTTTGCTGTTATTTTAGTCTCAAGCCGAGGAAAGATAACAAACACATTTTTATTTTTATTGTTTTTGTCGTGTTTCGCTTTTGTGTGAAGTAACGGGGATCTGCCTTCTAGTAGCCATTAAATGTAATTCAGATAAAAGTCTTACAAGGGCTTTCTTGGGTATAGATGTGGTTTAAAGTTGTGTTGCTATATATGCTATCTATTACTATTTATTTTTTAGTCGTAGTAATTAGCAGAATATTAAACTAGATTTAATTTCTATATCTCACCTAATTCAGTGAGGTAAGTGCAAACATCCTGATCATTTATTCAACTCAAGCATTGTAAAGGCTCTAAACTTTATCAAAACTAAATACCACAATGGAACACAACTCATATCTTGGCAGTTTTTCTTTTCTGTCAGCTTGTCTAATACAAATCCAGAAATGTGTGAAGTTTTTCAAGAACTGGCTGTGTGTTGCAGTAAAACTTCAGAGTACTAATTGACTAACTAGGAGGATACTTAAATTACATCACTTCATCATGCAAAACTCTCCCCTGACATGCCAGAGTAATATCCTCCAGACCTGCAGAGACACCTCTAGCCTATTTCCTGGTTCCTTGCACTTTGAATAGATCAGCACTTACAAATCTGCCTCAGTGGCTCTGATTGGGGGTGTGTATCATTTGGCCCCAAAATTCACTTTTCTCCACCAGTAAGCACTATTTGCCTCACACCTTGGTCAACCCCGACAAAGACCTTGCCATCTGTCAGTGTCGTTCACCGCAAAGTGGCTGCGATTAATTGAAAAACAATTTTGAGGCCGAGTGGGAGGGTCAGAGCAATATGCATCACGGCCTCGCTAGGTCACCCCCTCATTTCCTATTGTCGAAACGCCTCCTCCAGACATTAACCGGTGATGTCTGAACACATTGTGTCTGTGTGGTTAGAACCCCCCCCCCCCTTTTTGGCAGCAGAGATTATCAGGCAGACAGATCCAGCAGAATCTCTCAGTCCATGTCAGTGTAGCACAGTGCTAATCAAGACTGAAGGGGATGATGTGGAATTGATCCCGAAGGACAGGAGGCTTCTTCTCTTACAAAGTCTGCATAAATTATGACCACCCAGAACAGCTGTAAGTAACAGTGAATCATACATAACAGATTAGCAGTGTCACTCATAACATGACCTCAGTAATTTACTTTTAATCTGGAATGACTTGCAAGCACCTCAGCCTCCGACTTCCAACCGTCCTGCCTGTGGAGTGAATTCTTCCTCTGTGCAACCTCAGCAGATCAAATCACCCTGTGCTCATACTTTCAGGGATGAGTGAGCAACTCCTCGCCCCCAGTAACCAGGTGGAGCGACCCTGTCTATATATGCAGACTTACAGCTCGACACCTACGTTTAAAGCCATCCAGCCATTTTGCTGACGCCGTGCTGCCGGCTGGTGCATCAACTCGATGAAGCGTCTCCGTCACTGCCAAGCCAGAGCTGGTCATTTTTATGTCAGCCACCAGACTGCAGCATCCATCTTTCCCTGATAGATGGTTGATGCTTTACAGCACATTGTGGCACTGCACATTGTGTGATCAATTTTGATCTACTTTTCAAAAAAGTTTTATATCAAATGGATCGGTTGACTACATGTAACAGAAAGAGAGTTGCTCCATCTGCCAAAAATCATCCAACCCTGAACTTCTTATCTCGGTGGACTTTTTCAGCGTACTTCAACTTCGATCCATGTTTTATTTTTACAGGTCTCCAACAGGTTCAGAACAAAGACAAGCAAAGTCAGCAACCAGAGGCTGAACATAGCAAATAACTTAACAACTAAATAGAAAGATCTTTCCAAGTAACACATGCATTTTTTATTATTATTTACTTATTTATTATTATTATTTATTATTATTATTTTTAAATCTTTCATTATTTTTATTTGCATTTTATTCAGTGTTACAGTTTTTGTATTATGTGTAGAATTTACAAAATAAGATAAATCATAATCCATGTCAAGACAAAAATAGAAAAGTCCACTCTATGTATTGAATTGTATATTTAATCTTTAAGTGTAGCTCATTGGCTCATAAAATGAAAGGCTTGTGGTTTTGTAAAAGAGATGCCTCATTCAAATTTATTTATAAGTTTATATTTATAACATAACACCAATATTCAACAGAGAATAGCATTATTAAATGTAACAATGCAGAACAAAAACTGTGCAGAAATGATTCGTCCAATCAATCTCACATTCTAATTCATATCCTTCAAATCAATCTCCATTTCATAAAGAATCCAGCATATCAAAATGTTTGAAAATGAGATCTTCACCTGTTATGCAGAAACTCGGAGGAGGTCACAGCGGGTGGAGCAGCCAATCAATAACTTATATTCTGGAAATTAAATTCAAATCATATCCATGAAAAACAGTAAGACAATCTCAACATCACTGTTAGCAGCAAAAACGTACAATGATAAATAAAGGACAACCTCTGACCTCTGACATTTGTAAAGCCTTTTTACTTTATGTATGTTATCCTACAATATTGGATTATTACTTCTGTTTTAACCATAATTGCAATTACTCTGACTTTCAAGATTATATTAGAAACTAAACAGACTCTTAACTAACTGAAAAGAAAATTTAGTTTAACCTCAGTCTGCGACACTTACATCAAATTTAACATAGCTATTTTCTCCTTTATGTCTTTCTTTTTGAATTTTTTTTTTTAAATCCCAGGGTACTGCATTTAATGGCATATTTAACTTCCTTCATTGCCCATCATGAAAGGATTTCCTCGTGTATTTCTGCTACTATATAATTAACATTAGAATTATTCATCTGACATGCATCAGATTGCAGACAACCAGTAGTTATGTCAGACGCTATTCTAAAAAAGATGGCAGAGGGTCTCAATTACCTCCAGCTGAACAAAACCTCTGTCTCCAGGGCTTGGTTTGTGCCTAATACTGCATGATTTGATTATTCTGCACAAGCAGGCACATGCAAATTGCATTTCAGATTGAAGTTGTTAATTTCTAAGACTGTTGATTAAGTGTAAGAATATGTCAGGGATAGACTGAAAAAATATTACTGGTGATTTCAAAATCAAAAACATGAAAGTCAAGTTCAAAAATCACTTTTTATCCATGGGAGGGCAAGAAACACTGGCTCTCACTATGTTTGTAAATGGACCTGCTTTCTTTGTAATTTTTCTCTTAAATAAAACCAAAGAAAGCCAGTCGGGGTTAACCTTGGAGACCCTTTTACAAAGTGAAGGGAGATAAAACACTGGCCGACCTGGTTGTTCACTCTGCCATCCAAGCCTTTGTTTTTCTCACAGTGTGGACGGCCATCTGTCAACCCTACCTAGAGAGAGGCAATGATTTTTGCTCGCCTGAGTGAGCACCCAGCAAAGCAATATTTCACATGTTAGTGCTGAAAAAAGACCCGTCTCAAGGGATTTTGCTTACTGGAGTGATGTGGTGGTGTACATCAAGAGTGATGGTATTGCCTTAGTGATGTAGGGGGAGAAGCAACGACTCTGGTTAACTGGGAACATCGGAGGCTGCTAAAGCAGTGGTTGTAGAATCCCTGCTTTGCTGCTTTGTTACTTAAAGGAACAGAAACTAATAGGTGTGTCCTTTAGAATATACAATGTTATATTTTTCCTGTTCAATCATCCATCCATCCATGTAGTAACACAAAAAGGATTTTCTCAGTCTAGGATGATGCTCAGTAGTGCAATCACTCCTTCAAGGCAAAACAACCCTATATACCATTGTCTGGTTAGCTTGATTGGCCCATGCACTGCCCCCCACCCCTTCAATTTACAAACTGGTCTAGTAGTGTTTGATAGTTACAGCACTTGCAAAAAAACCCTAGAAATGATCATAAGACAAAACATGTCCTAAATTTGCCCCTTAATCCAGTCCCATCCAACAATTTACCACCCAACCAACCAGATTCACCAATATACAGCAACGTCAGTGAACTAAGTGATCTCCATGAATTAACTTTTTGTGCAGATGTAAATGGTTCTCAGAGGATGATGATGATGATGATGATGATGATCATCATCATCATCATCATCATCATCATCATCATCATCAGGAGCATCATCATCACCATGATGATGCTCCTTTGGCTGACACGACCATGGGGTTGATATATGTGGCCTTGACTGAAATAAAGCTCTAGTTTAACTTCAATCAAAGAGGATAAACACTTGCCCACTTTCTTTTGTAGAAAAATTAATATTATAGATAGCACAATTACATATAGTGTTGACTGGGGCTCAGACCACCAACCTTCCTAGAACATGCTATCCGTCACATGTTATTTTGTCCTTCACCTCTACACATATGCTCAATCTTATTTCTCTTCATTACCATCTATAACGGAGATCGATTATTAACAGTTGTTCTCAACATCTGGTCACATGTGTACGATAACAGAGCGACACATCTTCACTGTCATCTATTGTGTTGCTGCTGTCTTTTTATATATGATTCTCTCCATGTGAACGTCACCACCCAGTCTCCGAAGGATTTACCAACTTCATCATTCATCAGCTTCAGCAGGATCATCAGCCACCACCACCAGCATCTAACCTCCAAGGGAACATATAGTTATACAGCACATCTGGCTACCCTTCAATCAAAATATCATTGAAGAGTTTATGTTCCAAAGATTTTCTGAAACCAAAGACTTTCAAACATTCCTCCATCCATACACACTCGCACCTATGGACACCTTTGGTGTGACCAATTCACCGAACTGCCCACTGATGGTCCAAAGTGTTTTCAAGGAAATGATTCAAAAAATGAGTAGAACATGATGGAAATGCTGACTAATATGTGAAAACTTTGGTTTATAGACAAACATTTAAATAATCACAAATAATTCCAACCTGACCTGTGTCTATTTTGTTCCTGAAGACTGGGAAATGAGTTGTCACACAGAACGCAATTAATGAATATATTCACAAAAGCAAATTTTGGACATTGGATTAAGTCTCTTACTTGCGTAAATTCTTTTTGTGTTGGCAAATTAGGTATTAATAAATTAACATAGTATAGTAGTATAGCAGAGTAGAGAGTAGAGTAGAACTTTATTGATCCCTTAAAGAGGTTCCGTCAGGGAAACTGACTTCTCTGTCATACACATAGCACAGCAGTGACGTGCGGTGAGGTTCATGGCTGGTGAGGCACAGATTTCATCATAATTAGCTTTACAAAAATATTTAATTTTAAAAAAATTTTTTTATAATCCCTGAAGGGAAATTAAGAACCTACAGTTTAGCTCATTCACGATTTAATTAGCATTTTTAAAGTCTCAGAGCAGAATTATTTAGACATACAAACTGTAACACACAATTAGCACATTTGATTAAAAAAACGCTATGTTGTTTGCTTATATGTTACGTTTACTTATAAATGAAGTCCATGCACCACTCCTTCTGAACATAAGCATGGAAAACATTTTGAGTTGAGATATCTAATCCTCCATTTTTATAGTAAGGCAAGGCGAGCAGAAAACAAATGAATGGCTGCACTTGACGCGCTGACTATAGATCAGTGGTTCTTAATCTTGCTGAAGGTACCGAACCCTGCCGGTTTCATATGCTCACTTACCAAACCCTTCTTTAGTAAATAAATAAATAAATAAATAAATTTAAATTTAAGACACAAGTATATGTTTTACTGGTGTATTAATGAATTGTGCATTAATGTCACCTTTTTCGAAGAACAAAACCAAGACAGTGCATGAACTCACACTAAATGACTTTCCTGCAAATCAGTGGGACTTCTGCTGTTGTTATTGAGAGACCAGCTCAGATATGAGTGGCTTCACCTTGGCAAATGGGCTACTCTGATGTCATTTTCACAGAAAAGTTTGTTTCTTTTATTTTACGTGCAGCTTAAGGAAGTATTCCAATATTTTTGCCAGTGCCAGACTAGAGTTGCTCAACTTAACATTGCAAATCATGCAGAACACTGACTCCCATCACGCTCCATTATACAGTACATGTAAATTTACATTGCACATATTCGTCCGACCACTTTCTTTCATAGTTACTATGAATTAAAATATTAAGAAAGCAACCAGATGACGTACCATCATGAAGGCATAAATCAACTACTCAGTGCGCAAAATCCCATGTAGCACAGGTAGGCTAATCGATGTAGCGTCACGTGATCACTGCAGCCAGTGATGGCTAAGTGGGGTATGTCGTCACCAATTGACACGATGTGTTAAATCTACACAGTGATTCATGTATGTTCGGCTAAAACACCCGACACATCATGTCGGTTGTTTTGTCTTGACCTCCATCTCCGCCGAACCCCTGAGACCGACTCACCGAACCCCTAGGGTTAACCCAGGTTAAGAACCACTGCTATAGATTGTTGTTTACTGTCACTTTTACGACCGAGGAAGAAGAATCCTCGGCAGAATCCCTCGTATCACCAGCGCCCCCAACCATGAGGCACGAGAACTGCGTGCCTCAGTTTGTGCCTTTTCCCAACGGTTTCAGGACTGCTCAACTCAAAGACGTAACACACATACAGTTGAGAAAAAAACACTATTCATTATATAATTATCTAAATTATGGAAATTTAGTTCATAGAGCAAACGTGTTTGAACATTTTAATAGCGACATATAGAGAAATAGCATTACGGTCTCATTGTATAGCATGCCAGCGGCTAGTCGAGCCATTGCACAATCCATGGTGAGGCTCGGCTGGCTGGTGCCTCACCGCAGGTCTCTTCTCAGTATTTCAGCGGTAAATGTGAAAATTCAGCAATTTTGAGTAAAAATAACCTAAATTGGTGACATTAAACAGAAAATAACTATAATACACATCACTGGATAAATATAACCATTTTATTTATTTCTTCCATTTTTCATTTTTCTTTCATGATGGCAGGTGAGGCACGGTGACCACACGTCACTGCAGCACACAGAAAAAGCACACAGAAAGACATACCAACACCTAGAAAGAATAAATATAATCCACCATTAAATATGCAAATGAAAAGGCGTAAATAGACTTAAGAAAGTCAAAGTGTTTCTAGTGTTTGTATTGATTATGGTTATTGTGCTTATCATCCCTCAGCTCTTGTGTGGAGTCTCTTGTTCTTCATCTCCCCCAGTGAGGAGTTGAGCAGTTTAATGGCTCAGGGGATGAAGGAGTTTTTCAGTCTGTTAGTCCTGCATGTTGGGAGGTGCAGCCTCTGGCGGGTGAGGCTTCTCAGGCTCCTTTGGTTGTTTGCAACGGTGTACAGAGGGTGGCTGACATCGTCCATGATGTCCAGCAGTTTTTCCAGAGTTGCTAGAGGGTCCAGCTTCATCTTGACCACTGAGCTGGCCCGCCTGATGAGCTTCTCCAGCCTGGAGAGATCCGCATTTGTCACACTCCCTCCCCAACACACCACAGCGTACGACAGGATGCTGGCAACCACAGCCTGGTAGAACATCCACAGGAGCTTTCTGCAGATGTTGAAAACCCTCAGCCTCCTCAGAAAGTACATCCTGCTCTGAACTTTCTTGTACAGCTGCCTCGTGTTGCTTGAAGTAGTAGAAAATATGGTTGAAAGTATGAGATATAAAAAGAAAATACAACACAATGTTTGTTCAAAATCTCATGCAAATTCTTCCATTATTTTTGCATGAATCTATTGATGATCAAAAACCAGACCAAAACAGTCACACAACCAAATATTGTAGGTTGTGGTTATACATGGTAATCAATAACTAAAGGAGAAAGGGTTTAATCAACAAGCGATTAAAAATCTGTATAAAACTCAAATGTGGAATTTTTACAGACGTAGTTTACGGCAGTTTATTTAACGACTTATCTCTCTCTTACAATACAGTTGAGATGTGATGGTCTCCGACCAGCGCCACACATTCACGCAATAAATATCAGCAGCATCAAGACAAGACGGAAAACATAGTAAACATTATACCCTCTTATTATACTTATGGCATTTCCCTTCTGATTAATAAGGTATCTATCTATCTATCTATCTATCTAACTAACTATCTATCTATCTATCTATCTATCTATCTATCTATCTATCTATCTATCTATCTATCTATCTATCTATCTATCTATCTATCTATCTATCTATCTATCTATCTATCTATCTATCTATCTATCTATCTATCTATCTATCTATCTATCTATCTATCTATCTATCTATCTATCTATCTATCTATCCATCCATCCATCCATCCATCCATCCATCCATCCATCCATCCATCCATCCATCCATCCATCCATCCATCCATCCATCCATCCATCCATCCAGCCATCCATCCATCCAGCTCAGAGCTCTATGCTTTAACTTCCCAAATCCGACATTGGCAAAAAGAACTGAAGATTTCCACTAAAATAGGTCCACAGTACATAATCTTTTTTTAACCACATTTACGTATTTTTGAGATAATCGAACTGTTGATTTAATTTATGTTATAGTTTGAAGAAAAGATTTTGAATAATACCCTTCAACCTGGAGAGACTGCGAAGGTGAGAGAAAAGATTTTTAATATTCCACCCGACTGTGCATGAAGTCAACATTAATGCGGTCTCCTCCTTCTTCTCTCCTGTTTTACTTTTATGACTTAAATCAGACTGAAAGGGGAGTAGATCTTGTGAATCAGGGCTGACATTTAAAGACAAAAGATCAAAGATATAATATTATCCTAAGAAAGTCTACATATGGCCAAAATGCAGTGACGTCCACCAAAAACAAAGTGTCATTCAGTGACCGCCATTAGTTTTAAAGTCTGAAGTATCGTTTGTCAGATCTAAACTTCTTTTCAAGGTCGTTGTCTACAGTGAGGCTATAATTCAACTATCTTCTAATTAAGGAGGCCAATGATCATTTGAAAGGAGTAATGAAGTATATAAAATGCCTACGTCAGACCAAATCAGTGCCAAGCAGGACACTTTTAGAAGTGATGAGCCATTATCCAAAAGGCTACAACTAAATGAGCAACCAATTTGCATCTCAAGAAACATACATTGCACATTAGTTGATAATTATTGTAATATCTCTAAAAATAAATATTGCCACACATTAATAAAACCAGTTTAGGTGCAGCATTATTCTGTTTGGTAAGGAGTCCCTTAAATGTGCATGGAGACAAACTACAATTAAAATGAATTCTGTATTTATATGTTGATTAACACAATATTTATACATGAATATTTTATACACACAAAGAAAAACAGCCCACTGATGGTCCAAAGTGTTTACAAGGGAGTTAAATGATTCAAAAAATGAGTAAAACTTGATGGAAATGGTGACTTTGACTCATTGAAGCTTGTCAAATTGCTCCCATTCAGCAGCCATTTCTTCCACTGGCATATAATTGTGTTGCTGTCATACATTCCCATCCCCTGTATGAAGCTTTGGATTCTGACTCTTTATCTAATTTATGCATCTTGTGAAAGTACAAGGCGGAATTCATTGGTGCTGGGCTAATGGCATTCATTAACCTTCGCAACAGTGAAATGTTTGATTGGAATATGGCATTTCCTCCCTCAAAGGGACGTTTCATCCCGTTTGCAATTCCAATACTTCAAATAAGTCATTAAATGCTATTTTACTTCAAATGTCCAGTTTATGTATGGTAATGACTATACCTCATATATCTGCAGCGAAATACAGCATGTACACAGGCTCCAGATTATTTAAAAGGTCACAAACAGGAAGTAGTTTCGTGATCAGTTTCCATCTCACACTCACTGGGCTGAGTTTGGATATCGGGGCTTGGACATAATTGTGTTTTATCATTAGGTATCATTAGACCTCTGTCTAATCAAAGCTCTTAATTAATGAGCTGTGATTTTTAAACTAATTATGAATTACAATTTGAAGTTTTCACTGTGTTCAAACATTAAGGAATAAATTGAAGTTGCTGATGCTGTAAGGGAACACATCTGTTTTCTGTCTGCTGATTGGGAACCATCAGCCTTAGGAAGGTTACGTAACATGTTTATATTGGATGTAACCATGTTTATTTTAATCCACAGCAGTTGATGTTTTGTCCTTAGATAGTAATCTAAAATTATTATTATTATTATTATTATTATTATTATTATTATTATTATTATTATTATTATTATTATTATTATTATTATTATTATTATTATTATTGTTGTTGTTGTTGTTGTTGTTGTTATTATTATTATTATTATTATTATTATTATTAGTGTTGTTATTGTTGTACTGATCAGGTCACTCTTACTGTTATCATTAATTTGGTATTTGGCAAACAGAGGAGGTTTAGCTTCTAGGAGTACATTAAATTTTAAGAAATGAAGAAAACAATAGCTGAAAACAGAGGACCTCTGTTTTCAGGTATCAGGAAACAGCAGTGTCAGTGTGAAATACAAAGTGTTTGTTGTTGGGACTGAACACCTTTTACACAAAAACTTGTCATTTGATGAATATTTAATATAACTATATTGATTAGAGAAACCCTAAGCAAGCTTCAATAAGGGCGCTGCCCTCACTGAATTGTCTTCTAAAAGCAATTAAACAGTCTAACTCTCTTTTATTGTTTAATTCAACCAAGTTGTATATATAGTACTTGTATATACTTAAAGATGTGTAGAAGCAGTGATAATATTTTGTTTGCATGTTTTGATTTGCAAAGCGTTGTGTTTAAACCTGATTTTATTATAATCTTATAAATACTTTTAAATACTTTTTTTTAAAATTCTGCATGTGTAGACATTACATCTGTGAAACTAACAAAAAATTTATTTTCCCATTTTCACTTTGATTTAAATCAGTTGTGGGTACCCTCTGGGTGATTCACGTTTAATTAATGGTCATTTCAACGTCACTCTAATGTGATTAATACTGTTCTGTCATTCTATAGAGTATTATGCTTATTTTTATTTCGGTTTTGCATTTTTAATAAAAATGCATTGTTGCTTTTCATCTGGACACTTTTATAAAATGAGGAAACCTTCTGACCATCTTTTTGTTTTACATAATTAAACAATGAATAGAGAAATAAGTAGTTCACATAAACCACTGCAGGTGCTGCAGCTTCGAAGCGTTGGGTGGACTGTATTTTTCTCAGAGTTACAGGTTCTTCCTGTCCTGTTCTCTTAGGATTCATCATTTCTTGATTAGGCCTTTAAACAGTGTGATGAGGAAGACTTTCTTTCAAGGACGTTTTGGTCATGTAGAGATCCTTTCCGCATCCCGAGCGGCCGATTGCTTTCAAAGTTATCCAAAATGTCCGGCTCTGTGTAATGATTTTTCCAGACAGCTGACTGGCCCCGTCTGCTCACGTCACTCCACAGATTTCACCTGATAATATGCTTAGACACAGTGGCTGATCACATTCACCTGACCTTGCTGCACCAGCTAACAGGGGAGAAGAGAGGAAGAAAACATTTCTGCTTATCTGTTCCATTTGCTGAAAGAGGAGTGATTCTCCAGCATCCGCTCCCAATGTGGCTCCCATTGACTTTGAGCCTTTTGTTTAAGTCAGGTTGTGGACAGCGTCTTAGGGGTTGCTGAAACAGTGCACACAGAGTTCCCAAATACAATTAGGCATTTCTAACTGAAGATATGCATGAAATCTCTGAAGGATGTGACGGATTCATTTGGCTGATTTGCCAAAATGTTGTCACATTTGTGTTGTTTCGCAGCACTAATTGCATTTGTCATTGAAGGCTGACTAATTCAGGCAGTTGCACCACCAAATGAGATGCTGATTAGAGATTCTAAAATTCACTGACTACTGATTTGGTGTTATTTTAGCAGAAAAATGAGGATAATTTTCACTAATGCTACTTGTTAAGGTAATTACTCCATAATTGCCTTATCAAGGTGTCATAGAAGAGTCAAGGCAAAAAATATCACTATCCCTCAGGGGCACTTTGTTACTCTCCATTTATCTTTTATTCTTTCAAATGCAGTCCCACACTGGCACTACTTTCACAGATTGAATGAGTAAAAGAGTTTCTGTGCCATCTGTGAATATTACTTTGCCCATATCCACAGGCAACACACATGGTGGCACAAAAACAAGACATGCTGCATGAAAATAAAATGAGACCACGGCCAGCCATGAAGCAGTCGGTGAGCACCTACCTCCTCCAACGCCACTGTTGTTAACGCAGCAATCAGAATTCATTAATTATTCAAGAATTCAAGAATTATTTACATAAAATATACCAGTATATACACACATGGTATTATGCAATATGCAAATGACATCACCAGCTCCATGGCATCATTGCCTGGAATATTTTTCAAATAGCATGTAGGAAATTCCGGCAGCACGACGGCGCATTGGGTAGTGGACAAAGCGGTAGAAGATGAATGAATGAATGAATGAATGAATGAATGAATGAATGAATGAATGAATGAATGAATGAATGAATGAATGAATGAATGAATGAATGAATATAGGAAATTCCATAAATGTTGCAAGACTTTACTTTCACTCTGCAGGCAAACTCATCACAAACCATCTCAGTTTGATCTGAGGGATAAGGTCGTATTATGCTGGACCCGATTCCAGCTGACAATGGGCAAGACGCTAATCTTGCCATTAGCTCAACTTGAACGTTGAAAAGTACCTTGAATCAAAATGGGTGTGGCCTCATTAGGAATCACCATATACCAGAAGTACATAAAGGCAGAAATGATGTTGTAATGTGTTCGCAGACACAGAAAGGAAGACAGAAAATCTCCAACGCTGAGACTAGAGTGGAAACTCAGACAATAAATGGCTGATTGTGGTAACTGTGTTGTAATAAATTTGACTCACTCAATGCAATAGGATTCTTTTCATAGTCGTCATGAATGATAAAATCTTTGGCCTGTGCAGCTATGTAACCTGAAGGCATCCAAAGCTGTTTTTTTTAATATCAGTTAATTATACTATTACATTACAATTAATATTTTTAACCAAATTTCATTTGAAAAAAATAACTGTTTGGAAATGATACAAAGAAACGAAAATATATTGATAAAAGTTACAATGATAACTGTCTTCATGAAAAATCTACAATGATTTTAAAATATACTATTAGTAGACAAGAATTATGAAAACCTTTTTAGACACTGTTTTCGTGAAGACTTTCAGTAAAAAAGGGTCAATTATAGTAAATGAATTTGCCTGTAAATTGAAATAATCATTGAATATGTTCTGACTCAATAAATAATCAGTAAATGATGCGGATCATCCATGTTGTGAGCTTTATATTAGAGAATTAATGCAGATGGTTGTGACTTGTTGTTGCTAAACTCACCTTTCAATGCTGCATTGGACAGCAGACAGCATCCCTTCTGATATGTTGGACTTCTTTGCCGAACTGTTTTGACTGGTGTGGATGCTTACAACAACTAACAGAGCCACTTGTCAAAGTCTCCCGCCAGGCCTGGATTTGGCCCTCGGACACGTCTATCCTACTTTCACAAGAGCAAAGTCTGTCTGTCACGATGTATTAAAGTGAATGATGACTTTTCTGCTTTTATGCCTCAGTATTAGAGGAGTTTTTTTCCTCCAACTTTAAAGACCTCTTCGTGTGACAGTATCTAACAAGCAGACCCCAGCCCATGCTTATCTATACAGCCTAACTTAAATTGCACTCTGCTGTAAAAACCTCAAAACTCTCCCTAATGGAGTAATTTACACTCACCCTGCAAAGCCCATTGACAGCGCTCCCTCCTATGGCAAATGTCTGGCATTTAGCAAATCAATGACATGAGTTATGAAGAAGAGCTGAGGCCTTTGCCGAATATCCATTCTTCTCCATAACAAAAAAGGAAGTGCATTAAAAACTAGCATTGATGGGTTGTTGGGAGTTTCAGTCAATGAGCTATCAGAGTTTGAAATTAAAAGGCTCTTAGGGTGAAAATTGTTTTCTCTGGTCATCTGTCATGACGTGAAGGGTCGTTTTCATTGTGATTAATTGGAACCAAAAGGGTAAATGGAGGAGGGGTTTTAGAAATCCAGTTGTTGTAAAATCTTGGCGCACTTATCCTGCCCAACTGTGAGTTAATGACACCCGCTTTTGCCTTGACTAAGTGTTATTGCTGCAGTCCATAATTTCATCCTGAAAATGGGCAAGGGAGTGGATCTTCCTTATAGTAATTGAGTATTGATTCGAAAATAAACAGCAGCGAGACTCCCACCCAACCGACAGACACATCTTTCAGATTGAATCGACAATAAATGGCCCTCCGGTTGGAGGGAAAGTTATGGATCAGGATGATACAGTCAAGCGTGCCTTTCCCCCTGCGATCTCTCTTCCAATATATATTGGATTTTAGATAACCCATTTACGAGCCCTGTCATCTAAAACCTATAGTTTTGAGCAGGAAAATGATAAGTTAAGGCCAGGACTTTGGACAGATCTTTGCTGTTTACACTTCTGAAATCCCAGATGTATTTTTCTGTCTATGTATCATAGAAGGACTAGGCTCTGTTACAGAAGTGTGATGCTACCTGACTAAAATGAAATGAGATTCAAAAGAAGTGTTAGACAAATGTTTGATGTCAAACAGAATGTATGCTCTCATAAATGCAAAGTATATCGGTCTAGCCGTGGGCAAATACCTTTATCTGAGTGTGAGGGGGAGAGCGTGATAATGGTTCAGTGAACTGACATAATAGGAGGAGTCTAACACTTATGTCAGGGCGGCCGTTAACCTCTGAATAATCACTGTTGAACTACGTTCACACGCCCAACACTTCCCGCCAAAGCCGCCGCTCCGCGCTAACGACATACAAATGTGCCATTCATTTTCATTAGTCGCCTCTTCACTTTCGATTCGAGGGAAACAATGGGTCTGCACGGAGCTGCGGGTGGGGGTTTTGGTGTGGGGGTGTTGGTGTTGGTGTGGTGGGGGGGGTATCAGCATGGAGGAGTAGAACGGCGCTCCGCCAAATGACCTCTAGGTTCCTATCAGACCGGGGAGCAGATTAAAACAGAGATACAGGACTCAGTTAATTCCGCAGCTGCCCTCACAGCGCTAGAGGTGATGTCACAACGCGCTGCTGTGTTGTCATTCACACCTGCCTAATGACTCCTGATTATCATTCACATGCTAATGCTTCATTGCTATCAGTGCGACCCACATCAGGAGCATTACGGAACATTATCTATATTTATCTTGTCAATTATTGATTGCCTTTTCCTGCCGCACGTCATTATTAATTTGATGTGCTGTGTCAAACTCACTGTTAATCATATTTAAACTGATGCGAGGAGATAAAAATCAATTTTCTATTATCCTTGAGGTTCTTTTTTTTTTTCTTTTCATATCCATCCCACACTGCAGAGGGGAGTTGAGAGATTGGCTGTGCATGACTTAGCAGATCCAGAGTAAATAATCATCTAATATGAATTTAATGGGAAAGTATTAAAAAGATGGAAGTGGTGTCTTGCGTTTTTCTCAAGGTAAGACTATATTTTACGACATTTTCACTGAGGCGTTTATGACATGGCATTTATGTAGACATTCATTTCAGAGATGTACCTGTTATCTCCAGCATAAACACTTCATCTGTCTGGAATGAAACAATTATATACTATATTTAAAGAGTACTATATACTTATGGTATGAATGCATTTCCAAAGAAAGAAAGAAAATAAATTTAGCTTATTTGTCTGGCAAGAGAAGCAGGACAAAAAGACCTACAGCCTAAAGAGCCATTACACAGTAGAAGGTAATGGTGCGAGGCGCGGGAGGATACAAATGGCCGAGGAAGGGCACTTCACCCAGATAATGGGGTTGAAGGATTCTGGCATGGCAAGATTCATGCACAGACAAGGCTCCTTTGATGCAGTGACATTGGAAAGCCCATAAAAGCCACAGCATAAAATACAGAGGCGTTACTCAAAGCTAATAGGATCCCCAGCTTTTTGGAGGCAGATTTAGCATAGCCTGACATCAGAGACACAGAAACACTAATTGGATACACCTACCTGGGCTCAATAAATGACCACAAGAGGATCCATCAGAGGGGATGGAGTTCAGACGATGTTATGGAGGGGAACAGTGAAGAAATGGTGAGTTTACCATTGAGTGTGTTACCCCAGTGGTTTTCAACCTTTCTGGAGCCACAACACCAATTTTTCATTGAAAAAAACAAGAGACACACTACCAACCAAAAGTGTCTGTAGCCCAATGTCTTTTTTATACAGTAATGACAATTTAGTCTCAATTATCGATACTCACTCATGTGAAACCAGGATCTTTTTAGAATCTAAAATACAGCAGTCGGGCTCACCTCGCATGGATATGTCATGGAAAATAAGAGCAATGTGAAAATAGTTTTGTCTGCCAGAATGGGAAACTCCTGAGCAGCAGTCAACAGTCAATAAAATGTCGTCTGCACCTCAAGAGTTTTCAAATGTTTACCTATTATCTCACACAATGCAGCAGTCTTGGCATCTTCCCATTTCTTGGTAAATGGGTGCATGTCAAGGTTGGCACATTCCACATGTTGTTGCCAGGGGTGCAACGGAATACATTTATTTTATCTGTGCTTGTAAACAGGATTTCATTTCGGCCTTGCATTTGTGTGTTCTGTACATTCAGATGCTGAAAAATATCTGTCAGGTATGCCAACCCTGCATAACACTCATCACTTGCAAGCAGCTTTGCGTAATCAGACCCTTCATTTGTCTGAAACACTTGAACTTCCTGTTACAGCTCATACAAACGGACCAGCACCTTGCAGCGCGACCCGACCCAACTGCGGCTCCATCAGTGGAGCCACTCGTGTAGTTTTTTTCCCCACACAAGTCCTCCTTGTTCAAGACATTCCAATGTGACCCAAAAGCTTTCTCTCCTGGTGGTTTTCCTGGAAATTCCTTGCAAAATGGGAAGTTTTCTCTGATGGTGTCTCCATCACACACAAAGCGCACCTTGGTTAAGACTTGAGCATGACCATTAATATTCGAGGGTTCATCAAGTTGCAATACAAATTTCTCATTGATCCATATCTTGTACAAAACAACACTTTTGATGTCTGCAGACATATCATCTAGACGTCTGGTAATCGTGTTATTAGAGAGGGACTTTGGCTAATTCTTTGACTGCTTCTGGGCCGAGCATGTCATTTACAATGGCTTTGAAGGCAGGTAGCGTTCAGGACTCTGCCACAGCGTGGGACTTTTTAGTTTTGGATACAAGTTCAACAAGTCTATCTTTGATGTTTGTCATAAAAGTTGCCTGTTACTCGGTGTGTTCACACAGGCTAATAAAATAGTCTACTTTCTTATTTTGAAGTGATGGATGTTTCGTTTGGAGATGGCGTTTCAGTTAGTTTGGGAACAAGGCACTGTTAGCTAGCTTTTCACCACACATCAAGCACTACGGGGTGGATATCTTTGCATCGCATCAGAAAGAAAGACAGCTTTTACTGTACTGGCTCAAGCTCATACAGTGCTTTCTTTTGACCTTCAACACCTCTTGTCAGATAATTCTCTTATCTCAAAATGACAGGGAAATTAACTACCTGCTGCCACCGGCATGCTGCCACCCAGTGGTTTGGAAGAGTATTACATTACTCTGTCAGACACTAGAGTCTACTGTAGATTACAGCACTGACACTCAATAATGACATTTTTTAGACCATTTAAGTGAAAGTGGATTATTGCCCATTATTGTTCTCTAATAGCACACTAGTTTGTCATGGCACAATAGAAGACTGCAGCACATGCCTTACCCACCAATTTAACATGACAATTATTACTTACACTATGGTGACCAGGACGATTGTAACAAAATGCTGTGGCAATCGATTCCAGTAGTTATTGGGATTTTTCAAAGAATGAAATATGATATACAGAACTGTAATGTTAACTAGAATGACCCTCATTGTGGCAAGTCTGCCCTAATAATACAGTAGAATTAAAGTATACCCTAATATAAAGACTACTTATTAACCTCACTTAATAAATTTCATTAAAATTCAATTCATATATGTTTCATAATAATCAAACCCTGTCTCACAAAGTATGAAGTAGAGAAAACAAAATGCTCAATCCACCTCTTAACTAGGATCCACTTCCAAATTTAACAGGTTTTTCACCATCATATGCCCAACCCCAAAGTTTTATGATAATTTGCTGAGTTGTTTTGTATAGACTTGCAAATTAACAAAGAGGCACCAGTAAAGCATAAAACCTTCTTATTGGATGTAACAACCTGGACATATTGAAAAGTTGAAAGATTCAAGGGAAATCAACCAATTCAAGTTTAAAGCCTTTAAGGGCAGGATAAAAAAATAAATGGTCACAAGTCAAATTACTGGTCTTAAAGGTCTTTCAGTGTTGTATATTGACTGCACACAATAAACGCTCATATACACATTCTCCTTTTAAGAGGAGCTGTGAACTATGCTGGCGAGAGCAGCGAGCAGGAACCAGAGTAATTTAACTGTTCTATAAAACAGCGATCCAAAAGACTAAAGACTACGCTGACTGCTGGGTTAATTGACCAGTTGTGACTACTTTTCACATTTGCCTAGTCATTTTATAAATCTTTAACAAAAAAAGTCTCAAGTAAGAGAACACTGACACATGGAAGCAGCCTTACCAGAGATAAATACTGTCAATAGTGAGCATCCATCATGGTGACTGACAGAAACACACCAAAGATCACATTTGCTCTTTGCCTGTGCTTTGTTATAGTAATGTCAGAAAACAGGTGATCTATGAGGCTTTTAGGTCTGTGTATCTAAAATGTCAGCAGTACGTAGAAGGACAGCGGGAGTTTGCCAGAAGCAGTTGGAAGTTGGAATTCCAGCTGGGGAATCATGGAGATTTTGGAAAAACCATGTTTAGAATGTCAACACAATGCCATATTTGGTGGTGTCTGGGACTATATTGTGATGTGAGCATGTCATCAACAAATAAAGGATGTGGTGTTGTAGTGAAGGTTTCTGTTACATTAAACTAAGTAATCCCCTTTAGCTGCATATGAACTCTCTGTCTCAATTATTTGGGCCTGTGTTCATTTTTCTTTTTTTATTTCTACATCTCTCAAACCATTCAGTGGACACGAAATATTTCACACGCAGGAAACTGGTCGTATACTCTCTGCTTGATTCCAGCCAGACACCATTTAGATATGCTGTCAGAAAGGCTCTGTAGACGGACTAATCTTTGGCCCACTGACAGCAGTGTCCTCTCGCAAAATGAACACAAATTCTCGCACCAGATCCTCCTCCGGCTCGGATCAATACGGCTCTGATAAGCCAGGACACCTTCCAGGAGCTACAGGGCATGAGAAAAGGCTCTGACATATCATGATTTGGACTTTAATTACTTACTGCCTCCAATGCATGTATAAATGTGTGTGTGTATGTGTGTGTGTGTGTGTGTGTGTGCGTGTGTGTGTATGTGTGCAATTGATTATGACAGACATGCACGTACACTTTGTGGCGTAATGAGGACTTGTGTTTGTAGTTGTCACCCAAATGTTCTTGCAAATGTGCATCCAAACTTTTTAAAGTTTTATCCTGTTGGCTGGTTGACACAATATTCATCATCAGTTTCACTCTGGCAGGGGTGGATCAAGGATTTTTGTATCTCTGGGGCAACAAAGGGGCCACATTGTACATAATGTCAATCAATGTGAAGCTTATAAAGTTCACACAACATTTACAAGACTTTTACGTCCAAATTATATCGAAAGGCATAAATGTGAGTATCCTTCCCATTGTAATCTTCCCTCCCACATGACAGAAATACAACATCAGCATATATGCATGATCGCTTTGATGCTCCACAACACAAAAAAAAGAAAGAGTGACAAGTGATAGATCAGGAGTACAGATCGGTACAGAGCCAATCACATTTCCACTGAGGCCTGTGCCTGTCTGTCTCCACCCTACATCCACCCTTATGTAGGTCTTTACAGACCAACACTGTGTGCACTGGTGCTTCCAACTTTGTCACTGTTTAGTTTCACTATATCATAATTTATTTTAACAAGAAAGAATGAACTTGTTCAGATTTGGAAGGCTTGTGATGGTATCTTTACCTGGATAAACCTCGTGTTTTGTTTAAAACAATTGATTCAGCTCTTAATGCCAAGCAGACTGCTGGTATAGAGACTTCTCCTGTTGTCTGTGAAAATTTTCTTCACTTCTTTATTGACAAGGTCTCTTCTATAAGGGCTCTCATCTCACCTCCTGCTTATGACCCCTCAATATCTATCACCTGCTCTGCTGTTTTTGAGCAGTTTGAGCCCGTGACACTGTCCTTTTTACAGGAGATTGTTGGTCAGTTGAGGCCCTCAGATTCTCCAAATGATGCTGTCCCTCCTCGACTGCTTAAATAGGTTTTCCCCACTGTTGGAACTTCCGTTCTCACAATTATTAATAGCAGTCTCTCCTCAGGTGTCATCCCTGTGTATTTTAAACATACAGTAGTGCAACCTGTGATCAAAAAACCTGGGCTAGATCCTACAGCTCTTGTCAATTTCAGGCCGATCTCCAAACTACCTTTTCTCTCAAAAATCCTTGAGAAGATAGTCTACAGTCAATTAATAGACTTTCTGAAAGACTACAATATTCTTGAGGTTTTCCAATCCGGTTTTAAAACCCTGCACAGCACAGAATCAGGTCTTTTAAGAGTTTTTAATGATATCTTTTTAGCTACAGACACTGGTGACTGTGTTATTTTAGTGCTTTTAGACTTAACTGCTGCATTTGATACAGTGGACCATGAAATCCTGATCTCCCGCTTGGAACAGTGGGTGGGCATCAGGGGCATAGCACTGGAGTGGATCAGGTCGTACTTGGCAGATAGAACGTTCTGTGTCAGCCTTGGCGACTCAGTGTCCTCCTCTGCTCCTCTCTTGTGTGGGGTCCCACAGGGCTCAGTTCTGGGCCCTCTTCTCTTCTCTCTCTATCTGCTCCCGCTTGGCTCCATTCATTCTTAGGAAGCATGGGATTCACTACCACTGTTATGCGGATGACAGCCAAATTTATGTTCCACTCAAAAAGAACAATGCATACTCTATCGCTGCATTAGTTAAATGTCTTGATGACATTAAGGCCTGGATGGCTCTGAACTTTTTGAGTTTTAATGAAAAGAAAACTGAAGTGATGTTTTTTGGTTTTTTGGTGGCACCGCTGGTACACCCCTTCTTTGGCCCAGCATATCAAGCCAAGCATCACTAATCTTGGGGTAAAAATGAACTCAGGTCTCAAGCTTGACAGCCAGATCGGGGCAGTAGTGAAGTCAAGCTTTTATCATTTGAGGCAGCTGGCCAGAATAAAACCAATTCTTTCGAGGCAAGACTTTGAAACAGTCATCCACGCCTTTGTCACCACTAGGCTGGACTATTGCAATTCCCTTTATGTGGGGGTTAGTGCTTCTTCCATCTTCCGTCTCCAGATGGTCCAAAACGCTGCTGCACGTCTGTTGACCAGCACTCGTAAGCATGAGCACATTACCCCCATTTTAGCCTCACTCCACTCACTCCAGAATCTATTTTAAAATTCTTTTATTTACTTTTAAATCCCTGAATGCCCTTGCCTCCCCTTACCTCTCTGAGCTTCTACACCGCTATGTACCTGCTCGCTGTATCAGCTGCTCCTGAATGTGCCTGAAACCAAACAAAAGCTCAGAGGGGACCGTGCCTTTGCTGTTGTGGCACCCAAATTGTGGAATAATCTGCCTCAGCAAATCAGACAGGCCTGTTCTCTGTCTGTTTTGAAATCTTGTGTGAAGACCTACCTCTTCTCCTTGGCTTTTAACATCTAGATAGACACCAGATTTTATTTTGTCTTATTTTTTTTATCTAACTTTTTATTGCTCTGATTATATGCTTTTGTTTTTATCCATATTTTATGTTTTTAATTGATTAACTTTACTTATAATATTTGAGCCATTTTGTCTTTTATCTATAATGTTTGTTCTTTTTTATTCATTCGCCTGTACAGCACTTTGGTCGACTGCGGTTATGGTAAAGTGCTCAACAAATAAAGTTTGGACTGGATTGGATTGGATAACTGATAACCTACGCAGACACCTTCTATCTGTATTACCTTTCCCTACACTATAGAGTTTAAAGCATTTTTGTGTTTTATGGAAGTGAGTTGTGTTCCGAGACTGACAGAACGTAGCGCACTTTTGGATGCCGTCAGCCAATAGAATGCATGCACTGTATCACGTGACTACCTACCAAAAATCCGCAATGACGTGATGTCCTAAGTGTTGATGCGCGAATGCACGAGGGCGCAATGTACTGATGTACGAAGCAATACATGATCAAAATACATATCGGATTGACTGGAATGTTACATTCAGACTCCACAGGTCCCCTGAAATACGTTTAAAGAACCAGAGTTGAAGCAGTTTTAAGTTCCCATGGTCCAAAAGTGAGGAACAAATGAACATTTTACCAGCTATCTTAGGTCTGGTCAAACTGTCAGCTTCTGTTAAATTCATGATTCTCTTTATCTGCTGTTATTTTGGTCATTTAATTTAATCTGTCCTTACTTGCTTGTGTTGTTTTATATTGTGTGTTTATTATGTGCAATTTTACATTCAAATGTCTTATTTGTTTCTCCTTCCCTTAATATTGAATTATTTTTATTTGTAATGTTCCTACTATTTTATTTTATTTTATTTTATGTATCATTTCTCTGCTCCTGTTCTTGCTTTGTGCCTTAATGGTGCTGTGTAAGTAAAATGTGCTTGCTTTGTTTGAAAAAATCTTCATCTCCGCCTTTTCTGACATCAGCGTTTTTATTATTGTGCAAACCGTTGACTCTTCGGTCTGCACAATAATACTGAATACCTGTCTTGGCATAAAGGGTGTATAGAAGAATTTATGCACAGGTTAATCGACGGAACATATTTATTCTCACATGTAGAGAGAGTATAAAGTGATGCCTTGAAGAGATGTTCACATGTAGCATCATTTCTACATAAACCAACCAAAATGAAAATGTGCCTCATTCGACTTGTCTGGATGTGTTTGAGATGCACACAGATGAGCCTTTGGAAATGCAGCAAACGTCATTATTCCACGGATCACGTGGGAAAAACTAATCAGTTCATTCTTTTTTCACAAAATCCAGTTGAAACACCAAAATAAAGTGACAGTAGCTGTTAATATTATGTGTCATCCACACAGATGAGTTAAAAAGTAATTTTGAAAAAAGGTAAAAATGAGACTAAGGTTTGTAAACTGATTTTCTTTTTAGAAAACTGATCATAGATAAAATGATAATGTAAATATCAATCAAACCATCAACATATCCTGAGATTGATTCATATATTTATTATTTTGTATATTTTATTTATATTTTAGACTTACATTGATAAATTAAAAGCATCTGTGATTTGAACATTATATTGACATGTTGATGCTGACTACAGTAAATACAGTCCTGTATGTATTTTCTAATCATCTGAGTGAACACTTGGCCGGTCCTCCTGAGTCCTGGCATATAAGATCCCTCTCAGAAGACACATACTTAATTTGTTATCTCCCCAGCAGGCTGCAGGCCTCTGGCTAACATGGTGGCTGGGAAATAAATGACACAGAGGGGAGACAGCCCCTCAGTCTTGTAACCCGCAGGCCTTCACATAAATAGCTTTCAACTAGGGGATCAATAATGTTAAGTTGTGATTAAATAGATTATTACATTCAAAATGAACCACCCCAGGGGCATACACATGTTTATGGAATAGCTAAACACTCTCCAAATCTTAACTGGAAAGGCTGTGGACTATTTTGTGGTCTGTATTTGTTTCAAATATAAACCATGCAGTCATTGGCAAATAGAAACGAATGCAGCGTAAAGGAGGGCAGTGAGATCCAGAGATTAAATATGACTTCCTTAAATAGACTAGAAAAAAATAATATATAGGTAGATCTATTCTGTTAAATCTCCCTCTGATAAATCACCCTGAGAGTTGGGCTGGCCTTAATGAGTTGGTTCTCAGCCCATCTAAGTCACATGATTAGATGATGTGATTACTTTTTTTCTGATGCTTTTCATCCTTACTCTATTTATCAGACTTCGTTCAGGTGTGAAAAGGGACTGAAATGCCGCTGGTACCTTCATTTTTAAAAAGTGACCAGGAATGATTGCAGTCAGGAACCCAAGGCTTTGGAATAGTTGAGGTGACGTGCCTCTAGGCATATTTCTCTTTTCAAATAAGATTTTTCCTCAACAAATACTTTTTTTAACTTCCGAATTCAATTTCATTACTAAAATATAAAACATACATTAAGATACTCATTTTATTTTGATATTTTGAAGTATTGCTCCGGTTTTAAAAAATTAATCTGAACTTTTTTGAGTAATGGTGAGTCCAAAAGTTTTTGGTAAGCTAACTGTAGAGGAGACTTTTGGTCTACGCCACTATTTTTGTTACTCTATGCCATCACAGGTAACATACGGGAATGTCAGTGTCAAAGCTTACATTAGCAAATGTCAGTGGAGGTGTGTGTCCATGAGAGAGATGTGCTGCAGTCAGGGGAAGAAGTCACTAACTCCTCAGTCAAACTCTGTGGAAGTGATTGAATTTGCTCGAAAAAACAATGTTGTTTGTGTTGAGTGTTTTTATGTTTTGAGAACGTAATTATCTCTAATTCGGAAAAACAGAAAAAAAATGTTTTCAAGTCAAAGTAAAAAAGGCCTTGGAGTACACACATCAAAACAACACGTAGAAAGGGAGCACCTCCTTTCTACATGTCCTACATGTTTCTACATTTTAATTCACTAATTCACATTCACTAATTTCTCCCCATCGATACATTTTCTTCAACACCTGCGCTTCCTTTTTCATACAACCCAATTATTTTTGTTGTTGTTGTTTTTGTTGTTTAAGGGCCAATAGACATGAAATAGTGGAGAGAGATGGTGGAGTGACGGGCGGCCATGTGGCAGCACCCCTGGAGCTTGGTGCCTTGCTCGAGGGCACCTCAGCATTGCCCAGGAGGTGAACTGACTCCAGCTGCTAAGTCCTTGTAGACTGAGCTGCTGCCTGGCTCGGTAATTTATTGACAGAAATTGATAAACTGTTTCATGCATTACTCAGCTTTGACTCCATTAATGCCCATCTCTGTTCTTCTCACATGCTTTCTTGTTTTTATACACGAGTAGATTTTACACATAGCCCAGATCTTTTTCTTCTGAGCCTTTGTTTTACCAACACAACTCCAAAATCTAATATGCTCTACAAGATTAATCCATTTCTGATGCCCCCGCTTATTCTTCCAGAATAATGGGACCCTGGTTCCTTTTCTGTTCTCTCTTGTGCTCCCTTTCTTTCTCTTTGTGTGTGTGTGTGTGTGTGTGTGTGCGTGCGTGCGTGCGTGTGTGTGTGTGTGTGAGGGAGAGACAGCCAGAGATTCTTCCATACAGCCCTTTCCAAATCTATTTGAGTTCACACAGAAGTTAATTTATTAAATCTCAAATTGGCCTTTTTATTATGTATGCTTATAAAGATTCTAATAGAGATGTGAAGTAATGAAATTCTGTGTTCTTGAAAAGCTCATGAATCTCTATATCTTAGCTTTTTCATAGAAACCCTGTTCTAATTGAGTCTGTTTTATAGTGCTGCCGTAAAAATATTCATTCAGATTAATTATTAAATATTACGTTGCTTAACTCCCTTCTCATTAAATCTGTTCATTGTAAAGAAAATGATTATTAAATGAGTAGAATTAGCACCAATAGAAAGTAATTAAAGGATTGCAGCATTACGTCAGGTGATCCTTTTTGCTAGGCCAAAATAGTTCCAATATCATGTGTGATGGGAGTGGAGGAGATGGGTGGTGTGGCATAATGGAAAGTTGTCATAGAGAAGAGGTGGTGTGCTGATAAGTGGCAGATAGAGGTTTTACACTTGGCCGGAGCATATCGGTAATAGCTCCAGGAACGGCAGCGTATTGACTCCAGTCAAGGAGATGGAGGGTAGGAGGAAACAGTTCCGTCTGCGGTTTGAAGAGGGTGACACCCAGCTCTGGAACAGTGCAAGTCTTCTGGGAAGAGTATCTGCCATGGAACAGATGCCCCAGTAACAGGTGGGGGAAGCTGGTGGAGGATGCTGGAGGAGATAGCGCTGTGGTGTATTTGTAGATTTAATCAAGTCAATCAAGTTCAGTTAAAAGTGAAACAGTCCATAAATTGCACAGATCACAGCTGATGGTAGGATGTATCGAATGTAAAAACACAGAGAAGAGAATGATTCGGAAAATAAGAACACATTTGGTATGATGACTTACAAAGAAAAAGACACAACAAACACAATAAACTTTGAGGTAAAAGCTTCTTCTGCTGTCGTGGGTTACGGGATTGCTGCAGTCTATCCCAGCAGATTTGGGGCGTGAGGCATGGTACACTATGGGCTCGCGCCAGTGCGCCATGGAACAAGTAAAGGAAGTAAAATGGATGCAAAGAGAAATATTGCAGACCACAAGATACGAGACAAGAATAAATGAAATGAATTAAAATTAAATCTTATGCCCTGTTAAAGCCAATAATGTAATAACAACTGTGATAATGTAATAAATTCTCCCTTTTGAAAGGTATTAGGCCAATAACATAATAATTTATTACAATATTTGGCCTGGTTAAAAAAAATTCCATATAAATGACTAAGGTAATTGCCAAAAGCTATTACTTTATTGGTTTGGGACTTTTATTAGCACATTGGTCAGTTATTACATTATTGGCCTATTTTTACCATCTATTATTACATTATCAGCTTCTACATGCCCAGCCTCTCTTCTCTCTGTGCTGCTTATGCCTCACTTGAGCTCCTGCATATTGTAGAGTTTGTAACTTTAAGGCAACTAAAACCCTGACATGTCGACAGGAAGCCATCAGGAAGCTTTATTCCCACCGGAGAGCCGGATGCAAGTGCTGCAGAAACAACCCAGGTGGACACCCACCTGTTTCACTGAGGAGCTGTTTTGACACCCAATGAACGATAGACAATGACATTCAGGCACCGTGAAATCACTGAAGTTATATGTGCTGAAGCAGAGACCTGACAATAAATCAGTTTCCCCATATCTTCACCTCCACAGGACCAAAGGAGGAAGGCTCAGCAGAAACAGAGGACAACTATAACATGCTTTAGCAAAAGCTATCATCCTTATAGAATTAGGAATCGTGAATACTTGATGAGCAGTGGAGGTTGGATCATTGCAGCATGACTGCTGCTGCCTGTTTCACCGACATACCACTAGGAATTATCAGGACTCTGTGTCACCTGTATCGGAAACGCTCGGGACACGATTGCTGTTCACGCGTTTTTGTTTCATTTTGGTTGGAAACCATTAGAGTCTTTTTTTCCCCCTAATATGTATGTTCTATGTCTCAACATGCTGCTGGTTTCCTCCCTGTGCCTCTATTTCCCCCATTTTTTTAGCAAGTAAAAGTAAGCGAGTGTTTACATGTGGTGGCACTGTATGTAAAACTGTGAGTCCTCAGCATAATTATTGTTGAGGAATTTATTATAATATACATAATCTGAGCAAGTCGGTCCATGTGATTATTAAGGATGAGCTCCAAGACAAAGAAAACCCTTGAGGAACTTCCTGTCTGTGTAGGGTGAATTCATATCACTGAATCCAGATGTATTTTATGCCTTAAGTCTACGATTTCAGTGAGAGAAAGACAAAAAAACTAAGTCAAAAAAACATTCTTTATTGATCTTTCCAATTTAAAGTTGCTGTGATCAGAGCCTGTTGTTGTTGTTGTTGTTGTTGTTGTTAATTACGATTGAATCCAGATTAGATTTTTCCAAAGACTGTGATATACAGATTCTTTTCAAAAAGCCCTAACTGGAAAGAAATATTGACTGTCTGTACTGCATGTCGACATCTCTAAGCCAGCTTTCAAGCTAGGCGTGGATGTGGTAAACTACTGGTGTAAGGGTTACATTATCTAGATGGAAAAGTGCTTAAAATTAATTAGATTTGTCTCTGTTGGGACAGAGGTCACATCATTTTGCTTAACTGGCTTATCTTTACTGTTTTATCAAGGAGAAAGTCACTGCATGGTAAACTGGACAAGCAGTTCAAGGGAAGCTTATGCTGCAATTATGGTGGGTGCAAAATTATTTCTAATAATAATAAGAGAAAGGAAGATAAACTGCTTCACAAATGTCTACTGTCTCTCTTTATATATGCCATAATGACTTTATGGAAGTTTTTAAACATTACTGGGGGAAAAAATCCAGAAAAGGCAACAGTGAAGATTGATGTCAGTCACATATATGCCCATTAAATTAAGTCATATAATAATAAGTCATATCTTATTTGTGAAGTCTTTATAAAAACAGAAGTGTAACTGTTTCCAGTCCTTATGCTAACCTAACTATCTATCTCCTGGCCATAACCTTACATTTAATGTTGATATGAATAACAAGCATATTTACCCAAATCTCATAGTATTACTATAACAGTCATAGGTTCTTCTCTCCCCTGCAAAATTAGTTGAAACACTTAATAAAGAACAGCACTTTATTTTCCTAGGTTTTTTGTTTCATTTTCAAACTGGATCGCATTGGTTTTGCAAACACAAAGGCTAAGGAAATTCCAGCAGTCCCTCTTCAAGATTTTAGATGACTAAAAAGCATAAATTAGTTCATTAAACTTTTTTTTTTTACCAAAAGAAGTGCAAACATTCCAGTCAGCAGTTCATCTCAGGGCCTTAAGCACACCGTCCAGAAGTGCAGCCATTTGCACTTTTTATAAGCTTTATCCCCACCTATTCTAAGATCTGATGCTAAATTTGTCCCTCATTCCTTCTCCCTAAGCTTAAGCCGTCAGCCCAGTAATGCAGCTTCAAGAGCACATATCCAGCTAACTTATTTATTTATATAGGTGTCTGCCTTTAGTAGGGCCGCCATATTGCCAGGTGCTACTCAAGGAGACAGACAAGAAGACAGACATTTTTCAGTATTTCATACTGCTTAACTCTCTGGAGGAGCTTATCTGCCAGGCACCATGTAAAAAATATCTATATATGTTATGCATTATTATTATTATTATTATTATTATTATTATTATTATTATTATTATTATTATTATTATTATTATTATTATTATTATTATTATTATTATTATTATTATTATTATTATTATTATCATTATATTTTTTATTGTATAAAATAATTATCATAAGATGGCATGATTTACAGGCAAAAAAAAAAGAAGGAAAGATCAAAAGATGGTGGTGCTTTTTTCAAACAATTAAGGAGCCTTTTAATTACATTATACTAAATATTCAACAGGAAATACTTGGGCTGTCAGTTTAACGTGTTAATTACATTAATAAATTTTGCTGCAAATTAACACGCCACAAAAAATTAACACAATTAATCGTGAGTGGCAAGTCAATGCGCAAGCATTTTAAATTTGGCCCATTGAGGGACTCGTAGGCTGCAGTGACGTCACTTCCTACCTTGCGCCACTAATCAAAAGCAGGGTGACTGACAACAGAGATGGACGCGACACAAGAGAGCGAGGAAAGCCCACTCGGACTTTTGGGCGAAAAGTTTATTTATAAAAAGAACAAAGACGGGTGATTTGTACCTTTTGTAAAAGAGAATTTCCACATCACCGAAGGAGCTCCAGCCTAACGTATCATTTAAATGCAAAACATGTCAAGGACACAGAGCTGAACGTTAGCTTATCCTTTTAAAGAGAATGCCTGTTGGGCATCTTGCTATTGATGTTGCCTTATTTAGAGGCATGTTATACTATGCCTTATTTTATTTCTGAATTTTATTTATTTTATTTAACTGTATTCGTATTGCATTTTTGTCCTAGAGTTCAAATTCTTTATTTGGGGGCCTTTAGCAGGTATGAGATTAAAATGTGATTGATTAGATTAATTCATTACAAATCCTGTAATTAATTAGATTAATTTTCTCAATCGCCTGACAGCACTAGTAAATACATTTATTCAATTCTCATTAGTTTTGAACAAATATTTTTGATCAGGACAGGAGCCAGGGATCATAACACAGAAAACCAGTTCTTCCTTTGAGAGCTGATATAAAACTCTATATAAAGTTGATATAATAAGTAATATTTAGAATACAGTGTAGTTGGACGTTTGACAGCTGTGTGAAATTGATTATAGAGTATAATATGGGACCTTTAATTCTCACTAACATCAAACACAGCTCTTTGTTCTCCTGAACTGCAGAAGTGGAGCTCTTTCAATACGAGGCCCGCAGCTGAGCGTGTTTGTATGTTTCACATGACATGCTGTTCCCCCCTCTGTCAGAAAATACTGAGGTGATATTTGGGTAACCGTAGGCTGTGAGGTAGAGCACCAGACTCCACCAGAGCGCCCGGAGTCAGCAGCAGGGAGAGACGTCATGATGTGTCAGCCAGCATCACATCACATTTGGCTCCCAGCAAAGCAAAGGTCTCCGGCCACATCAGTTCATATAACGGACAGAATGAGGAACAGTAACCTCAGTCCAATGCTGTCTGTGTACTTACACAGAAAGAGGGGAATATGTGCAAGATGTTCTCACTAATGGTCACACCATTTTAAGATTCTGAGTCCATTGAACGATGAACTTTGAACTCATGATTCAGGTTATAAGGAAATGAGGTGAGAAGGAATCAGTGGAGGGTTGGATGATTGTATGCTAGTTCATTATTTTAGTAAAACTTCATTTCTTGGGAGTCAAATGCTTGGTTTGTTTTTTTTAAACATTTGTCTGTATCGTTCAGAAAAAGCAGTTATCCTGATGCATCTGAGACACACAGGAGTTTACCTTCAACAGGAACAAATAAACAACAACATGTCTGACAACATCGAAGACAGAGGATACCCCAGACAGGGTATACCCCAATTGAGACGCCAGCTGATTACAGGATCTTGGGAAAGACAAACAACTATACACACACACACTCACACCTACACACAATTTGGTGAGACTAATTCACCTAAGCTGCAGGTTTTTGGAGGTGGAAGGAAGCTGGAGAACCCAGAGAGATCCCTCACAGGGACGGGGAGAACATGCAATGTCTCCACTGAAGGGAATTGAACCTGGAACCTTATTACCGTGAGGCAACAGCAACTGCGTGGCCATCACAGAAATTGTTCTCCTAACCTTTATCTACACACTATTGAACACACAGTTCCAGGACCTAACTTGCACCACCGTCCCCTCTTGTAGTCTACTGACGTCTTTAAAAAAGAGGAATGCAGGACTTTGTGACTTTAAGCTGAGATACATTACTAACTCTCTGCATAATATTTCTGCAGTGTGCAGACTCGCTTTTCTCATCTTTCCACTATCAGCTTTTCATTACATTTATGGGTTTGGTTGCAGCAATAATTCTGAATAAAGTACATGGAAAAGTCACATTTAACCATCTGCAAAATGGACAATATAACCTCATATTATTTTGTCATCTTAAATTCATTGTGAACAAGCAAGTTAACTTAGGAATTATTAACGTTAAATATATTCCGAGGGGTGTCAGGTCTGTATTCACTTAATTTAAAATCAAAATTTCTGTTTTCTCATCCACTCCAGCCCCTGTACCTCTGCAAATTGAGTCTTTATTCCAATAAATTATACAATGTATCATACTATAATGGCCAAAAATAAATTAAAGTAGTGGCAAACACAGGAATATGTTGATGGACCTTTATTTATTTCTCTTTTTATCAGTATGTCCCTCACTGGTTGCATGTTTTAAGCATATGTTCAGACATGCTTAAATCTGCTTTAAATCTCCAAATAGACTATTTACAACTTGTATGAACGTGCATGATGGGACTACATTTATTCTGTTATTTTTTTATTCTCTGTAGTGTCATCAGTTGTCTTGTACTAGCTGATCTTCCTCCCTTTTGCTTCAGCTAGTATTTGCATTGTTTATTAATTGTTAATCAAATTAATGCAGCGGCTCTGCTCATCTTTCTTCGGTAGCAGCAGGTCCATTAATTCCACTGTGTTTTCATGCTGGTGATGTGAAATTTGAGCAGTGATGTTTCAGCATGGGTTATTGTTGTGACTGAGGTGGTTTTGGGATATTGCTTTTTTTTTTATTGTTCTTGGAGTCTCGTTTCTATATTGAATGTTGCTTCAGGGATGTAAACAACTTCTGTGGAGTTCATCATATAGGTTATATTGGCCTGACTGGTCGATGATATAACTATTATCAAAGACAAGACAGCCACTGTTACATTCTGTCTGCAGATGTCCATCCTGATGCTTTAAGTGTGTGGCTCCATATTCTACTAGCTTTAATACAAGATACCTACAACAACCGTCAATGCTAACTAAACCATGGATGTATGTGATGCTACAGACCGTTTAAATTTGCTTAATTTATTTGATGCCTTATTTTATTGGTCCATCAGCTCAGAATTTAAAGCTGTTCAAATTCTCAAAAATGAGAAGCTGTTTGTGATGATAAAATCTGCAGAAGTGTAAATGTAAATGTAGCTGAAATGCAATATAATATTAGTAATAAAAATAGAGCCCAAGCTGCACTGTCTGGCTCCATGAAGGTGGTGTGTTTTGGTCTGTAATGAATGGTGGTGACAGTTCCAACAAAACTTCCCCTCCTAGGCCTCTGAAATGTCACCAATACACAATCTGCATTGCTATTGAGTACACACAATCATGTTGTGTGCACTGTGCTGTACAGCTCCAGTCAATACAATGAAATCTAACAGACACAAACAGGAAAAGAAATCACAAGCAGAACGCAAGCAAAACTGACCTTTAGACTAATTTGTTCGGAAATGTTACCTTTCATTTTATATTTAACAGCCTCATTAAAATGTTTACTCATGAAGTGTTTCCTCATTTCCATCTTGCTGCACGCTGCTTGCCTTTTGTTTTTCCATTTGTCTTCCATATAAAAGCCGCTAATGAAAGATCTTTCGATACAGTAATCATCAATGGAGAGTGGCCTATAAACAGAAAGCAACATAAATGAATGATGATAGTTCTTTTTGGAGTAGCTTGCGCTCACATGACATGAACCAATCAGCAGACAAAACAGGCTTACCGGCCCGGTTACAATGAACCCAATTGAGCTGAGCTGTGATTAGGATTCAGCGAGCAGCTCCATTCAAATAGCCACGTTCAGCCCAGAAGGAAACTGATCAGGCTTTCTTCCAAGGGACTGTTTTTTTTTTTTAGGGCCCCAGAATCAGCCAGTTGTATCACTGATGATGATGGAAGTGCCACTCAGTGGGATAACTTTCAAGTGATTGAGTGGGGCATTAGATTTTTGTTTATTCAGGATCCAGGTGCAGATAACAGGGAGTTGATTACAAGTTGCTGCTGCAGAGCACAGCGTGATGTCTCCGTTTAATCAAGAACAAAAAGTTAATGGTGTCGTTTCTCGTTCGTTAATGCATTCATATCTAGATTTTGTTTATCATTGGCTGATTTGACCAAAAATCTCGATGGATCGTTTTTTGTTTTTTTTCCTTTCACTTGTACTCATTGAAATTCATACCAATTAATTATTTAACATTGAAAGCACTAAAACTGAGTTTGTGATCTGAATTCTTTTAAAAAATATATCAATTAAAAAAAATCAGATCTCACTTACAAGTTTTAGAACTCATTATACTTTTTACGTAACACTCTGAGCTCGATGTATTTCTACCGTGGGAACCAACATTTTTCAGGTATAGGTGTAGAGCGCTGGCAACATGCTGCTGATTAGCAGAACGCACAGGATAGCTGATTAGCTGCATTTCCTGTTCTGTTGTAAGATTTGGAGATAAGAGTTGAGGGGTACACCCAGGACATCAGTATTTGCCGGGCCACATAAAAGACGAACAACCACTCATGCTCACACTCACACCTACAGACAATTTGGAACGATCAGTTCACCTAAACTGCATGTTTGTGGAGGTGGGATGTAGCCGATGAACCCAGAGAGAACCCACTCAGACACTGGGAAATAAAACAAACTCCACACAAAAACCCAGAACCTTCTTGTTGTAAGGCAGCAGTGCTACCCACTTCCCCATGAAACTACATGTATACCATGCATAGTAATTAAACTGAACGGAATTATTTATTCAGCTTATTTGGTTTATTTGATAGAGATCATCTTAACCCTTTAAAACCTAAACTATTAAGTGATTGCCAATAAAATATTTTTTTTTTTGGAAAAGAAGGTCTTAATGGAACATTCTGACAAATATGTTGAAGAAAAAAAAAACGTAGATGAATTTGTGTACACGAGCTTTAATTTGTATTGTTTTAATTAAATCCGGAATTTTTCACATGCAAAATGCAGATGCATTCCTCTGATTGTATACATCAGGTTTTTTTCAGGAAAAAATAATCAATATTATGACTTAGAGGTCTCAAATTCCTGAAGGACCATATGTATTAACTGTGATACACTTGATTTTATAGGGTTAAATATTTTTAAATTCAAAAGCTAGAACTCAAAATTATTTTATTGCAGATGAAACCACCTGTTCGTGTAAATTTCAAGTTTGTTAATATTTAATGTGAGACTCTCAGGTTTTACTGTCTGACCAATCAGAGATTTCGTTTAAATTATTAGATTGAACTTGAGGTTAATGTTAAAAACTGGACAATATGTGATCTTTGTCCATGTATATGAATCACTTTCATAATTCAGCACCCAATCACCTGAAAGATTTGAATCTTTTTGTCCCATATTGCCTTGATAGATTAGTGTCATAATTTGGATAATACAGAGTGGCACTGGAGGTAAGTTACTAACGTTAGATTGTTTCTTTAATGTTTTGTTATTGCTGAGACTGTCAAACTTTGCGCTCTAAGGGCTGAATGTAATCACTCTACACCAATATGAAATAATGAAGTATGAAGGGTAATTGTTAAACAAGTGTCCTCCTGGGAATCCTTACAAGATTGTACCTGACATGTGTGATGAGTACGAGCTGTCGTGTTAGTGTGGATGCACACCAACACGCTCACACATATCCACTCACAAACATTTGCACATTAAACCCTATTAATGCAAACTCAGAACCCAAGTGACATCTCCTGCGGTGTAATGAGAAATTTAGCAGGAATCTGAGGCTGATTATCAACTGCAAATCTGCTGCAATGCCAGTAATCAGAGGAGATGATGCAGAGGAGAGAGAGAAACGAAGGGAACCCAGCAGCGAGTCTGAGCACTCATTAAACCGTACCTGCAACTTGTTTCCTGCAATCATCTAAACATGACAACGCTGCGAAAGCCCCGAAGAAAATTCATTCTGATGCTGCAGAAGTCTGATTTCATGAATTGCTTTTTCTTATTGAGTCCAGTTATGTCAGACTTAGATGAATAAACAATGGGGGCTTGTTTCTGCTCTTAAAAATTATCATTCTTTCAATTTGACAGCATGAAATCTTTGAAAGCCACTAAACCATTACAAACAAGTGTGGTCGTGTCAGAGAGCGCGTCTCTGGAGGGGGAGGACGTAAAGTAAAATTATAATCAACTCATGATATTCTTGTCTGCTCGGGTGTTGCAGGGTTAATCACAAAATTAACTTGTCTTCTTCCTGGATGAAACAATTAAGCAGTGCCGGACAAACTCCTCACATAATTGAGGCTGAATAATGAGGAAGACGCACGCAGTCCAGTGGGAGGGAAGATGACGGAGGAACGATCACAGATTGGTAATTAGGAAACAGAACAGTCGATAGTACCTGTACAACAAATGTTTTTGTGTTGCTTATGGCACAGTTCTATCGCTGTGATATAGGAGCCGCAACTGTAATGAGAGGATTTGACGCTCTAGTCGTAATAAACTACCTTTGTTTGACTAAACCAGGCCATACTAGATTTATTTAATACACAGAAATAGATTGGAGGATACACGAGGCACACATTAGTGGTGGTGTATTATAATAAAGTTTTATTGTTATAGAGTAGGTGTCTGTCTGGGGGTCAAATATCATCTGGCTCACATTTGATTTTTTCTTATAATATAAACAGAAAGATGTTTCATCCCTACATTATCCTGACAACAATGCGCTTCTTTTATTTTGATGGAGTTGTATCGGACGTTGATGTCTGTCCTAACTGTGTGTGAAACAAAGCTGCAGGGGCCAGACTCTCACAGTGCGTTGCTTCAAAACCTACTCTCACAACAACAAAAAAAGGTAATGTGCATCAGGTGAAAATCAGACATTCCACCGATTACCAAAGAAAAACACCAAATGCACATTAGAGAAAATGTGGCAATTTTGTTTGGCTGGAAAAAAAAAAAACCTGCTGATTATTTTTTGTGACTCGACTGATTATCGAGTTACATTACAGAAATTTCTCCATCTATTGGTTGTTTTGATTACCTAATTTTCAGTAGAATTAGTCAAAAGTTTTTAAAACTCTTGTGTCAGAAACGTCATACATCAGTTGGGCTGTAGAACAAGTTGGGTGTAGATTTCCAGATGGACATTTATCGTAACATGTAAGTTAAAAGCTCAAAAATGTTTTTTAAATGCTATTAAAATGGTATAATTTTGAATTACGCTCTATATGAACCATGTGGATTTTTGAACAAAAAGCGTCTGACATGCATCAATCCCATAAAGGTGCTTGATCAAAAACAACATGACTGAGAAAGAGATCTGAACGCTAACATATGACTCACAAATGTGTCATTACACGTGTAGACTGCTGTTTACCTCCCACCCAAGAGTAATGATTGTGTAATGAAGCAGCATTTACATAATGTCAAATGATTTGCTTGTCTTAGGTGTTTAAATGTAGCAGATGGTAGAACGGTGTTGTGTCAATATCACACCTTTAGAGCTCAGTGCAGATCTATACATTCCTGAAAAACAGGTGTTCGATGTTCGCTACGGCCCTCGGTGCTAATGTTGTTTTAATGTGCAGGACTGTGTCACCAGAGGTATTATTAGGACCATTATGTTTCCCAAAAAGACAGCGTCTGTGTCCTCTGCATTTTCTGCATGGTGAGCACATGAATACAGCAAATCAATACAGAGAATAGCAATCATGAGGAACTGCTCAAGCGTTGGTGAAAAGTACAACCCACCAAGCGGCACTCGCTGTTTAACGGAACATGCACGGCCTGCTTAGGCCTTGCTCAATTTATCGACCGCTGCAAGAAATCAACAGTGGCAAGCAGCTATAATAGACTCCATTCATACAGGCCTTTTATTCTGAGCAGCGCGAGGTGACAAATGGACATAATGTCTGCCAGCCTGCCGCTGAATTTATTTGATTTTTTCCCCTCCTCCTTTACCCATCTTTCCTTCACTAGTGATCCTCACTGATATGTCTTGATGCTCTGAATCATCCAAAGTAAATTCACTCTTCCTCGATTGCTGTTTGAAACCCTCAGAGTGCCAAGAACGATCTGCGTACGTGCACCACCAAAACCACGCCACTGCCTTCCTTGAAGAGAATAAGAAACACAAGAAGAGACAGAAAAGGGTCAAAAGAGGCTGAAGCATCAAAGCATAAGAGAACAGATTTGAGATGTGTGTGTGTGTGTGTGTGTGTGTGTGTGTGTGTGTGTGTGTGTGTGTGTGTGTGTGTGTGTGTGTGTGTGTGTGTGTGTGTGTGTGTGTGTGTGTGTGTGTGTGTGTGTCCATGCACTGCATCATAATTTCTAAACCCCAGATGGTAAACTGAGAAGAAAATTGTTCATATAAATCAGTTGTCCATTTGTTTGCAGCTACAACAGCCAGTAAATGCATCTTCTCAGGCTGACAGTCTTATTATATATGAGCAAATACGTCCACTGGTTTTCAAAAGTTTAGCAAAACACCATCAAGCACCCAGTTCTTGTTTACTCGCTTCAAAGAGGGGAATTTAGCGAGAATTATTATAATTCCAAATGAAGATGCAGAGCATTAATAATGAGAGCCCTTTACTACAGGTGTAAATAAACATTCCAGTCTTAAAGGGCGCATGTTGGTAATCTATCACCCCAGTTCCAGAGATGGGATGCTCCCCGTGGGAAGATAATTCACCAGTTGTGATCTTGAGCAGCAGATGATCTATACAGTCCTAGAAAAGGTTATTTATCGCTTTCATAATTAAATTTGGTGTCTTGGTGGAGGGGCTGTCATGGTGTGATCAATCATGTCCCACTGGCTGGAGCTGGAGAGGACCAAGAAGCAGGTGTTGCTCACTCCAGCTTGAAATGCCATAGCTCTGCACCCTGGCTGGCCAGCAGGAAAACACAGAGCTCAGATTTATCCACGTTGAAAAAGGGAGAAGAGACACCAAACTTTCAAAGCTGTCTGGGTTTCATAGCGATTGAAGTATATTCATGATCTTTTAAAAATCTATTAAATCAATTTAAAAAATCATTGATGATTTCAGACATATTATGAAGGCCATTCTCTTCATTTTCTCCACAAATTGGTGGATCACCATGTTTTTACACAAGGATTTCCTTGTCTGTAGTTGTAGATGTCAGACTGAAGGGGTTTTGATTCATTTTTAACATATTTCCAGTATTATAAAAATGTTGTGTCAATCAAAAGAAAAATACCAGACATGGACAGATCAGTACGTTCCACTGGATCCAGATCTGGATCGTAATCCTGATGGATCACAATCCAGATCCAGTAGATTAAAAGCTATAGTAATGTGTAAAGTTGTAGTATGGAAACTGATGTTGTAGACCAAATCCAGACAAAATGTATGATTTGTTCCTCTCAATATAGAACACGTCTGCATTTTTTAAATTACTGGAGCTTAAATGCCTCACAGTTTCATCGATGTCCGGTGTGTTTGCCCGTCTAGACTCAACCTCACAACCCCAAGCTGATTCCAGCCGCCATCTCTCCTTGTTGTTCTCAAGTGCTTTTTAACAACGTGAGGGCCGAAGGCTTCATTCACCTAATCCACTGGTTGTAATAGTGATCCCAGTAAACGATGATGAGTGATAGCTACCCCTTCTATGTAGGGTTTCTGGTTCCACTAGAACCTACATGGAAAATTATTTTAAATTTTGTTTTCTTTGATGATGTTTTTCATTTTTAAATTATTATGTAACAGTTAATAAAAGTTTTTTTTTTTTTAAATAACAGAATAATTTCTCTCAGTCTCTGTCCGGGATGATAAATCATACAGCAAAAGTAGTTGTCAGTACTAGTCTTCATCTAAATCCATGTCATGCTTCGGTTGTAGGTCATGTTGCTTTCCCGATTTGATGTTAGCCCTCATTTTGATTTTTGTCCCTGCACCTGATACCCTGCCTTTTGACACTTTTGTCCTGCTGCTTCTTGACTGATCCCTGACAGGAGACTTGACTAAACACATATCATAGTGTGAATGGAAACATTCTGCAGGTGCAGTCTCATGCTACACTCCTGTCAAAGATTTAACACTTCTCACTTAGAAATCTTTGAATTTTAAGTGTTATCAAAAGTCCTGAACATCATGTACTACACATCCTCTGTATGTACCTGCCAAAGCACCTGTGATTCTTCTGTCCTGAGAACAAGTAGTTTGTGTAAAGTTGTACATTCATGTCTTTTTTGTCATGTCTGGTCCTAGAACTGCAACAATATTAGAAATGCTAACAAATAAAAGAAACCAACAAATAAACATAAGTCAACCTCAAATGAGGTCCTAAAATGCAAGAAGCAGTAAAAATTTGATACTGACTGGGTAAAACTCCTCCTAAATCCTCTGCATTGATTGAAACTGACAAATTTAATAAATGTCTAGGGTTCATGTCTAACCAGTACAGATAATAAACCATCCATGTACTCTCTATTCAAGAGAAAAACATATTGCCCTCCAGGACCTGCTTGAACAACTTGTTTTCACCTTGGATGGATGAGCATTACAACAATAGACATTTACATTTATTGATTAAATGTTTCAAAGCCACTGAGACTAAAGGCAAAGAGAAGAATGACAGCCATCGTGTTGTCATCAAGGAGTCTTTTAAACACAACAATGTGGCTAATGAATATGAATCACTGGTGAATGAAGGAATTTCAGATCCACTCTGAAAGGTGGCAGCGCCACTGCATTAGTGTCACTGTAATGCTTTAAGTGCGGAGTAGCCATTGCCAGAGCACAGAGAGGGGGTGAACTATAGGACAACAAGAAGTCAATAGCTGTGTTGAGCACGAAATGAACATGCTGTTTAATCCTGTGTCCACAACAATAGTCTACTCCATCACATTGCTCCACCTGAGTACCCTCTGTTCAGTTTACCTTCCACCGCCAGCCTCAAGGCACAGGCAGAAGGTGTGTGGGCTTTATTACACTGCGTGTGGGTGTGTGTGTGTGTGTGTGTGTGTGTGTGTGTGTGTGTGTGTATGAGAGAGAGAGAGAAAGCACACGTGATCAGGACCTCCTTGGATTACACTCTGTCAAAGCCAAGACTTGTTTTGAAGGGTATGAAATTGGCAGAAGCACAGGAAAATGCGACGGCTCTTGTGATGAGTCGGTCTGATGATCGTCATCTCACTTCCCTGACAAATGTGATTAAAAAGGAGCCGGTATGTAAAGTTGGGATTAGCAAGGTTTTGACAATCTCCGGTAAAAAGTCCTTGAGCTCCATCCTGTATATATTAATGGAATGTGGTGCAGTATGGAACCTGAGTTAAGCAGGCGCTTTCATCTCCACATGGATGCAGGGCTTTAACCACTGAGTGAGCAGGCACAGATGGGGAAAAGGAGAAAACTTGAACATTTCCCATTTTGATGTTGATGGTCAGAGCACAGTTCATTGACTGGTTAATAATTACTTGTCATATGGATTCACGGGATTCATTTTGTGGTAGGAGATTAAAAACTACCACAAAAGATGGATAATCATGCTTCTTTACATTCAAATTATTATATGGCTGTGTTGTACATTTGGGGACTTGTTTCTAACCATCAAAAGATGTGGTTCTGGTGAAGGATTCACCAGAACCGGTTCAGTTAGTTTGAAATACTGAAGACCATATCTGACATGAATCTAACACAGAAGATTATAACGTCCTTTAGCGCTCTCAAAACAGATTTTGTGCTGATATCAATTCAAAAGGTTAGTTTAATATAATAACCAGATTATTAATATAGTTATGGCTTTCTGTCGACAAACTGCTTCAGCTCTTCCTCTGATGTTGAAGTCTTAGTGCATCACTGATTTTGAAGCTCTGTACTGCTTCAATAGATTTTATACCAAATAGCAATGCAAAATGAGAGTGATACCATCGCTTATACCTTACATTTCATACCTAAGTTATAAAATGTTCTTTAGTACTTCCTATATTGTTTCTTATTGACGTCATTCATACATTTAGTGTATCTTTATTTGCTGTTGCAGCAGCTCAGTTCTCCCCCAGGCTTCATTACAGTGTCATCCCATATTATCCTGTCTGAACGCTGTGCAGTTGGTCTCTATTCTAGGCTGACGTCCACCAACTGCCTGGATGGTGTGAGCACACCAGAGGGTTTGCTTTCCTCTCTGCGTTGTCCTGCAGGTTTATCCTTCTCACCTCCTCACCTGGCCGCCGGCACGTGGGCAGCCATTCTCAGATGGTTAATTATCTCTTGTCTGAGCTGTGATCGCTGTCCCTCGGGCCCAGCGGCTGAACGCTGTACCAGAGGCAGCCTATTGAACTTCCTCCCGGCACACCGGGGTGTCCAACCACCTGGCTAATAACGATTCATGCAGCTGCCAATCTGGCTGAGCCTCACCATCAATATTCCTGTCTGCAGGATAACATCTATTAAGAGACGAGGTTTTCACCGCATTGAAACGCAGGCCAAGTCCAGCTACTGAGACTACCAGCCACTGACTGATAAATGTTCAAATTCATCAGCAAATCAATTGTAAATCATTGTTTAGTATGTGGATGTTACCAGGAAATCCTATTTGATGCCTGTTGTCCCACCTCGAAACACAGTACAGTATGTCCATTACTTAACTAGACAAAGAAATTAGCCTAGCCTAGTCCGGAGTGTACCCTGCCACATGACCCCAGTTTTCTTGGATTGGCTCCAGCGACCCCGCGACCCAGGACAGCAGAAGATGTGAGAACTGAAAATGAATGACCGAATAAAATTAATTAAATAGCTATAATAGAAATAGCCAAAATAGATGACTAAAATCAAATGGGTGGTTTAAAAGACTAAATATAGTGAATAAATGGCTGAAGGTGTAGGTAACTCATAGTTTACTAAGTGATGGATAAATTAAATACTTGACATTCAGTTTTTACCACTGCCAAGACAATCAAGCCAACTAATAAAGCTGAAATAATATACATAATGAGTAGTCTCGTTGTCCCATTTAAATTCATCTTAGATGGACGCAATTGGTGATTGGATGAGAGTGAATTTATTTTACATGATGCTGGAATTACATTCGACAATAAAAGTTGTTTTTTTTTTTCTTTTAACACGATGGTGATATTTACCCCCAGATCTTACACTCTTCAAAATGCATTCAAATTTCTTTTCAGAACCGATGCTGTTAAAATTCATGGTGGAGACAGCCTTGGGCTCCCTGGGTGGCATGTTAAGAGTCAGAGGCTGTTTTAATCATGCTGAACAGTGGGGAGTGCCTCAGAGCCCCTAATGGCATCAGCAGTGAGAACAGAGGATGTGACGGGAGGGACAGACTGGGAACCAGAGGCCAGGGTGATTATCTGCAATTACCCTGATTACTGAGCCCTTCATTTGAATGACTAAGGTGAAATTCATTTAGTATTACTACCATACTGAGTTGTAAATGTTCATTAGAAAGTCACTGAACAAGGCCTAAATATAATCTATTTTGTGAGGAAACAAAGGCAGTATGGATATGATCATAAAGGCTCAAGTAAATGTTTGCTAACAAAACAGGCATTTTATTTGACGATGTGATGAAGTGCTGCTTTCTTTGCGTTCTGCCTCTCCTTGCTTTTCTAAAACTGAAACACAGCAGAGGCCTATAGCATTTAATAAAACCACTTTCATCGCCCTAGTTATGCCATCTGTGAAAGTCAAACGCCCAAATACGTAGTTATTGCTAATTCTCGCTGCGTCCTCAGACAAATATTGCTGCTAGAGAGCACCATATCTAGTGATCAATCATATCACCTCTCTGAACTCGCTATGCAATTTATTAAATGTTGAACAAATGGGCCGGAGCAGGCAAGCGGCTGTTCCCAGGGCCAGGGAATGTAAATCTAAGCAGAGTAACAAATTAGTCAAACTTTGCTCTTTTATTCTTGCTTGCATACTAAAATGGCTGGTGGCAATAAAAGCAAGCCAAGGTAGACATTAAACTTGCAGGTTATGAGATAAATTTGTTTTTGTAGGTTGACAGTGCTAGCGAGTGAAGCATAATGGTGCTATTATAAAAATGATGCTCTGCATTAATTGCATTCAGTTAGAGGTTCAAGAGTATTTTCATGTTCTCAGGTAATTTTGATTTAATTATGACAAAACGTATTTGTGCTCACTAGCATTGTCTTTTGTCTCTGCATATCTAAGCGTAAGCAGAGCGTAGAATGACACAAGTTATGGACATGTTCCAATTTTCTAAACCATATGAAAACAAGGGAACTGAAGCCGTTCTAGAGCTGATTCTACAGACTACAAATGAACCTCATGACCTGTGTCGGTCTGACTATTTATACTCACATCTTTTTTCAGATGTCTGGGGGGTTTTTTTGTTGTTGCATTTTTTTAATGTTTTCAACTGATTCTTTCTAGATTTTTTTATATGCTATTATATTCCCCAAAGGGAAATTAAGAATGATGACATCTTTCAATACATCTCTAGTGACAAAATAAACCTTAACTTGTCTTTGGAGACATTATTGTTGCTAAAAATGATATATATGTGTGGAGAGTTGTGTAACTGCCTCTCAGTTCCATGAAAGCATGTCTCTAAATCTGTATATGTGGTGTGACCTAGTGCGCATTCTGAATTACTCTGAATTACAAATTTATTGTGAGAGAGCTGGAACCCATCCCAGCTGACACTGGACTAGAGGTGAGTATGTCACTTTTAATGCATGTTGTGACATGAAGAGACAAACATGAATAAGGAGTGTAGTGGTTGGTGTGTCCGCTCAGAGACCAAAGAGTTCAAAGCACCACAGTCAGTGGTGATGTAGACCCCAAACACCAGTTTAGCAGCCACCAGTGGTCCCAGTCAACACTGATGGTTAGATGCTGGTGTGCTGGACCAAGATCATCAGGAATCAAACCAGTGCCCAGAACGCCACAGAGTTCAATAGACACCAGACAGTCTGAGCCACTCTGTGGACCACGAGGACATCTGGGACACAAAGCCTCAGTGGACCTGGAGACAATGAACCAGGCATCTCTTTCTACAGTTCCTCTATAATCTCCCCATA